>NW_023618964.1:14583-18099 GCF_014905685.2 Nematolebias whitei
AACATCAAAGTCACATTTAAGAAGGAAGTTAACTCCACCCAGATTTGAAAATATTTTGCTTGGAATATGGAACCATAGAGCGTTTTGATTAGTTAAAAATGACCGAAGCCAATTTATTTTTAAGGTGCCATTCAGACTATCAAACTCAATAGCTTGCAGTCCTCCATCTTCAAACTGTTTGATTAAATTACCTTGTCTGATATAGTGTGTTTTTTGCTTCCAAATAAAATCAAAATTCATCCGATTAATAGATTTTATTGCTGAATTGGGTATTCGTAATGTACATGCAGGGTAGATAAGCCTTGAAATACTTTCCATTTTGGTGAGATATATTCTTCCCAGAATAGATAAATCTCTGTGTGTCCACTTATTTAAATGAGTTTTGCAATTTTGTAGTTTCTCCCAAATATTAAAGTTTTCTAATTCAGACTTATTTTTATTTATATACACACCCAGATATCTGACATTAGATTTTACAGGAATATTAAAAGCGGATGATAAAGGGCAGTCTTTTAGAGGCAAAATTTCACATTTGTTTAAGTTTAGTTTAAGCCCTGAGGCCTTTGAAAAAAGTTCAATTAATTGGAGAAAGATTGTCGTGTCATCAGCTAACTTACAGATAGAAAACTCTTTGCCTAGCACAGATAATTTACTAAATTGAGCATTTTAATTGATATGGAAATCATTTCTGTAGCTGCAATAAACAGCAAAGGAGAGATTGGACATCCTTGTTTTATACCTTTGTTGATCCTGAATCTTTGTGAGGTACCATGTGTAACACACACTGAGCTGTTTATATCTTTGTACAATGTTTTAATTACATTAATAAATTTATTCCCAAATCCAAAGATATCTAAAGCTTTGAACATAAAGTCATGTTCTATCATATCAAAGGCTTTATAAAAGTCTAAAAATAAAACAAAACATTCATTTTCAGTTAAGTGGTTATATTCAATTAGGTCCAAAATAAGACGAATATTATTATGTATGGAGCGGCCTTTTAGAAAACCTGACTGAGTGTCAGAAATAATTTGAGATATGCCTGATTTAAATCTGTTAGCAAAAACGTGGGTCAGGAGCTTGTAATCATTATTCAATAGTGTTATAGGTCTTAAATTATCAAGAAGAGTTGGATCTTTTCCAGGTTTAGGAATGAGTGTAATAATATCCTGATGCATGCTCAATAATCCAGGTAGAAAAATCTAAAAAAGTTCAATCTGGTCCTCTGGACATTCAAAAAAACAAAACAAAGCAAATCAACAAAAAAATGTAGAAACGTTTCGTCTCTCATCTGAGAGACTTCCTCAGTCTGAGGTGCTGTATTCAGCTCAGTCTCTTAAATAGCACCTTCTCAGAGTGGATCAACCAGTTTGCTGCTGACAACCAAAACCAGCTGATCACATGCTCAAGAAGGACCATCAGCCTAACAATGGCTCATTAGCACATTGATGGCTGTTTACTACTCACAGAGGGCTGAGTGATACTAGCAATCACAGCATTGTAAGAGGGGGACAGTTGAACCCGGAGGCCTCCACCCCTGTTTAATGATGGACGATTTCTTTTCACAAAGATGGCCTCCTTTACTCCTCTCTCAAACCATCGTTCCTCTCTGTCCAGCATGTGAACATCTTCATCCCTGAAAGAGTGACCGCTGGCCTGGAGATGAGTGTAGACCGCAGAGTCCTGTCCTGTTGATGTTGATCTTCTGTGCTGGGCCATCCTTTTGGCCAGTGGCTGTTTTGTTTCCCCGATGTAAGACTGATCACAGCCCTCCTGACACTGAACAGCATACACAACATTACTCTGTTTGTGCCGGGGGACTGGATCTTTGGGATGAACCAGTCTTTGCCGTAATGTATTTTGGGGTTTAAAAGCCACTGGGACGTTATGTTTAGAAAATAAACGTCTCAGTTTCTCTGATACTCCCTCAACATATGGAATGACCACTGGTCAGGGTCTGGGTTCCTCCTTTTCACCTGTTGGCTGACTGGAGTCCTGTTTGGGTTTATTCTCTGCTTTCAGGAAGGCCCAGTTAGGATATCCACATTGCTCTAGAGCCTGTCTTGTGTGGGATTTCTCATTCTGCCTGGCTCCTGAGCTAGTGGGGATGCTGTCTGCTCTGTGATACAGAGTCCTGATGACTCCTAACTTGTGCTCCAAAGGGTGATGGGAGTCAAACTGTCCAGAGGACCAGATTTAACTTTTTTAGAGTGTAATAATACCTTGATTCATGGTGTGGGAAGTCAAACTTTCAGTTCTGGTTTGTTTTACAAAATTTAAATCACACAAAGGACACAGCTCATCTTCTCCCACAAACACACCATCATGTTCAGCTCTCCACAACAAACGTCATCACCTCCATCTGTAGAGAGAAGAAGAAGCAGCAGAAGAGATAAATGAGTCTTTCAGAGAGACCAACACAAACTTCAATCACAACACATTGTGCAACGTCTTTGGGTAAAACTTAGTAACTGTTGGGAGTCAACCCTGCTTGTCTGTTAGCAAAATATTTCATAAACCACTGGATGGACTTTATTTAAACTTGCAGTAAATAAATCTGAAATGTTCACCTTCAACTGATTAACTTTTGGAGTCAACTTAATTCAAGATGGCTGCCACAGCTAATCAAATTGAGCCTAGACATAAATATCTGTAACTCGGTGAATTTGACAGATCCTGATGTAAAATGTGGTGTGGTAGTAGCTGACAGTCATTCACAACATCCTCCAAGCACTAACAGATCAGCTGAGACATCACATGATCACATGACATGTTATTTTGGTGAGTGATCTGCATTCCTTCAAGTAACGCTCGCTCTTTCCTTCTTTTCTTGTCTTTCTGTTTGATCCTGAACCAGTCCCTGTTCTCCTCTCATACACTCATTCAGAAATACAGTTACTGGGAAGCTGCAGGTTTACTGGAAACACTGGATCTTTGCTTTGACAACAACCAGCTTTAGTCCAATTCTGCTGAAAGCAGCAGGAACGACTCCAACCTTCTACTGACCTCAGAGTCTGCAGTCTGTAGTCTGGACTCTGCACAAGATCCAACAGCTGCTGAACATCTGGATCCTGCAGGCTGTTTATTCTCAGGCTCAGTTCTGTCAGATGGGAGGGGTTGGACTTCAGAGCTGAGCTCAGAGAAGAACAGCTGATCTTTGACAAACTGCAGCTCCACAAACTGAATAAAGAATAAAACATGTAAGTTTAGAAACAAAACAAAACTTTTAAAAACTCTGAACTCTGAAAAACTTTGATCCAACTGAAAGATGTTTTGATCAAACCTTGAAACAAACTTCATGTTCAATCTCCAGAGATATCGTGATATCTTGAACAATCTGACATGATTACTTAGCTCTTGAAGAATGTTGTGAATGACTCTCAACTACTACCACACCACATTTTAGCTCAGTGTCTGTAAAATTCACTGAGGTAAAGACACTTCTGTGTTGGCTGAGGTCAATTAGCTGCAGCAGCAGGGGCGGACTGGGACAATAATCCAGGCCGGGAATTTTGA
>NW_023618965.1:0-18015 GCF_014905685.2 Nematolebias whitei
TATATAGTGTCTGCTGTACCCAGTTAAACCTAAAAAGGATAACATGTCTTGTACAGTGGTGGGTTTTGGATGATGTAGTATAGACGCCCTGTGTTCTGGTGAAAGTGTTGTACCATTAGCAGAGACCAACCTACCGAGGAAAGAGACCTGTGTACGAACTGCTTGAAGTTTAGATTTACTAACTTTAAAATCTGCATCATGCAGGTGAAGCAGGACAGCCTGAGTGGCTGTAAGACAGTCATGTGCTGTTTCAGAGGCTATCAGTAAATCATCAACATATTGGACCAAAGTGGTGCCTCTGGGGAGTGGAAGCTGTACAAGAATATTCTTTAAAACATGATTGAAAATGCCTGGCGATAATGCAAAACCCTGAGGCAAGCGAGTGTATCTGTACTGGCAACCGTTAACACTAGAAGTCCCAGGAATTTCGACCTCCCCCCAGAAGTCCTGAAAAAGGGTCAAAAGACCCTTAGCACTAGAGTGACTAGATTTTCAAGATCCTGAGGACAAACCCCCTCCTTCTCCTCAACAATTTGCGGGCCATTAACTGCCATTTGTTTTAAATATGCACACAAGTAACTCAGACACACCCACCTCACCAGACTGCATTCCAATGTCCAATCCAGGGAGCGGGGGATTTAGAAGCCAGGTTCACTTGCGCAAAAAAGCGCAGCCTTAGTCAAAGTAGTGCTCCAAACCAGACAACTCTGATGGCTCCAATTAGCATCCTTTCATTTGTAAATGTGGCCATTGCCTTAGGAATCAGCAGGGGAGAGATAAGCTGAACTCACACAAACGTCCGTCTAATACTCCAAACAGATGCGAAATCAACTGGTTATATTTTGAACTTATATCTCTTGGTGGCACGTTGGTGCACATTTTGAACAAATTGAAGTCGATTTACCGTTTATTTTTCAATTGGTTTGGCTCATTTCTTGAAACCGAGATGACATTCTCAAAATACCATGTGAAACACAACTCAAGAGACTTTGCATTTTGAGGTTACTGACAATTTGTATGAAACACATATTTTGTTTTGAAGCATACATGGTGTTTTGGGAGAGATGCATTATCCAGGTCATTTTGCCAAATGAACAAAACAAAACAAAAGTTTGCAAAACATACAATCTGTTTCAAGATATATGCAAAAGTTTTTCTAAAAGATTTTAGTAATGTTTTTCTTTCAGAAAAAAGAGAAGTGGGTTCAAAATGACAGTTTAGAAAAAAAATAACCAAATTAATTGTGAGAAGAAGGCACGCAAGGAGAAACTGCTTCAGCAACAACCTTCCACATCCAGCCCTGGCAAAAGGGCAAAGTGTCAGACCAAACATCGATGCACGAACAATTGTGCAACTGTGAGATGCGTCAACTGTTACAAATACACATGTGGCAAATGTACCAGGGACATACCCTGGCAGTGCCAGGTATGTTTCGACAGTGCAGATGGACTGCTGAGTGAGTGCTGAAATGCCAGTCACACAAGGAGGACATGCCACTCACACACACGCAGCCCCCCCCACTAGAGCATAGTGTAAATATGTGTAGAACTGTTTTATCCCTTGTATTTTTATGACAAAAATAAAAAGCATGGAAACAAATAACGGTTGTTGTTTTTTATATTTCTCATGCTGAAGTTTTAGTCCTCTTGACTTACACACAATTGCTTATGGTCTGTGCTTTTTTGCTCAAAACTAAGCTAAATACTATATACATCAAAACAAAATATGTGTTTCATACAAATTGTCAGTAACCTCAAAATGCAAAGACTCTTGAGTTGTGTTTCACATGGTGTTTTGAGAATGTCATCTCGGTTTCAAGAAATGAGCCAAACCAATTGAAAAATAAACGGTAAATCGACTTCAATTTGTTCAAAATGTGTAACAACGTGCCACCAATATATATATAAAAAATCTTCATATTATAAAATACAATAAACTGAATATAACTAACTAGAAACTAAATGGCTAAACTCAATGGAAAACAGTTAGTTGGGAGTTAAGCGTGCCCCCTCCTGTGGTACACCAGTAATGCCCTTATTTACAAAACAAAAGCGCCTGTTAACAGCTCATTATAGGATGTTAGCTAAAATCCTTCAGGTCACTCGACCCGTCTCTGGGTTCCAAAGGTAGAAATGTTAAATGACCCTTCTCTGGGACTTCTAGTGTTAAATGTAAATGAGAAAATGTCACGCAATTCCTCTGATAAGGGCAGGCAATAAAAGGCGTTAGCCAAATCAATGCAGGTCATCCACTTCTGGTTCGGAGTCAGTTGGGTCAGTGCAACATAGGGATTTGGTACTGGTGACGTAGGTGTCTTAAGTATGGCGTTGATCGACCTGAGATCATGTACCATTCTGTACTTTCCAGTCCCCGCCTTCTCAACAGGTAGAATGGGAGTATTCCAGTCTGAATGTGAGTGTTCGAGGACCCCTGCTCTCAGCAACCCTTGGACTGTGTCAGTCAAACCTTGTTCAGCCTCAGGTCTATGAGAATACTGATACAACCATATAGGTTCGTTGTGGGTCAGTTCAAAAGAGATTGGGGGGCATTTAACATGACCTACATCCTCAGGTCCCTGAGACCAGAGAGATGCAGGAAGTGTGTCTAACATATGAGGAACATCTGAATGGTCAGTTTTTTCTCTGCCATGGTCTCTGGAGATCACCTCATGGTCTAGCTTACCTATATCATGAACAGCCAAGTCAATGCTATAGCAGTCGGTTGATGATGAGTAAGCGAGCTGAGGTATTTGTGTTGGGACCCAATCTGTGGCAGAGACAGCAGCCTTCACCATTGGGCCCAAGTCTTTAGCCTGATGTGTGGGAGCTAAAGCTAATGAGACGTGTGGGATCGCTTCAGACGACATCATGTACCACTCCAATTGAGATGGTGTGAGGGTGACGTGAGAAGCCACGCCTTGTGGACCTACTATAAGCCGGTCTGATATTAATGGCCACTCAGTGTCCTGCAAGTGCTGAGCAAAATGCTCCCTGTAACAATCATCAGAATCACGGTCATAAAAGAGAGTGACATGTAAAGGATCTAGAGGTGGGACATAGGGATGCAGAGCATCAAGCCATGGCCTCCACAACAAGTAGGCAGAGTAAAGTCCAGTGTGTTCAGGTGTCTTGGGGCGCAGCAACGCCCAGTAGATGTCAGCTACTTCCTCATGTATTGGCTGTACCAAGCACTGTGATGACAAAGAGGAGGAAGAAGCAGAACAAGTCCAGGTCACACCACTTGGTAAAGTAACACGTAAACCAGTTTGTTCACACATTATTGTTGCACCTAGTTTTTTTAACAAGTCTCTTCCAAGCAGGTTGACAGGTACACGTGTGGACAGAACAAATGGATGTGTCACTGTTTGAAGTCCTGCTGTTACTACGAGAGGTTCAGTTAGAGACAGTTTTTGTTGCACCCCAGCGAAACCGATCACAGACACAGTGTCCGCACTGGCATGTTCATCAAATCCCTGCTCATTGAGGGTTGAATAGGTAGCTCCAGTGTCCACGAGGAATGATAGGTCTTTATTCATGACCCTCATCTTCACCATAGGGTCTGCTCTTCCCCCTATGGTGTGATTACTTTGTGGGGTGTGTCATTGCTGGTAGTATCCACCTGGTGGCGCCCAAGGTGGATCCTGCTGGCCAGAGGTAGGTGCCGGTGGCGCCATCTGGTGGTTGGGAGCTGAGTAGTGATGTGCTCCTCCTCTTTGGGCGTTGGCCTGCTTGTGATAACAATCTCGCGCCCAATGACCTGGTTTGTGACAGTAGTGACAGACATCTGGTGCTCTGCCTCCCTGAGTGTACCCCCGACCGAAACCTCTGTCCCGAGACCCCCCTCTTTCTCCCCACTGCCCTCTGGGCCGTCCCCGAGGATATACAACAGGAAGCGGGGGTTGGGCGGTTACAGGACACTGATAAGCAGCCTCAGAACACTGAAACACAGTGTCAGCTTGTACCATCTGTTTTGACTCTTTTTTAAATTGGACTACATCCTTAGCCTGTTTCAATTGTAGCTTTAAGAGCTGCGTTTGCATATCTTTCAGTTCAGAAGAAGTTTTAGTCTCCTCATCAGCCACACATTGCAGATGATGAATAAGATGCCGTTCCCACTGGGCAGCATCTGCTGTGGGCAAATCAGGGTTAATTTTCATTGCCTTACTGACTGCTGCGGGTACACCATCTAGTATTGCTTGTCTAAAAAAATACTTTTGATTTTCCCCCTGACCATGGCAGTGTGTTCTGTCATACCAGTCCTGTTTACACACATCTAAATATGCAGTGGGGTTCTGACCAGGCTTCCAGGTGAACTTAGGAACCCCTGTACCTTCTGGAAGGGGATAAGCCTGTCTGAGAGCGGCGGCAAGTCTCTGATACTCCAACAACATGCAAGTTGAGTCAGGTATGTTACGATTCCACCCAGCAGCTCTCTCTATCTCATCCATCCTAGTAGAAGTTACACACCTTCCCAACAGCGCCCTCATGTCTCCCACAGCTAAATTAATACCTTTAGTTAAGGAGTCCACTACATTCAACCACTTACTTCCTCCTTCTGTGAGGGGAGGGAGTTTGTCCACTAACGCCTGCACATCACCTAGCGCAAGAGGTTTATAACGTATCTGATTTCCTGCCTGCAGAAGGGGAAAAGAACCAGTACTTAACGATGGATCCACGTTTTCAACAGGGATAGAAGCGTGATCTGGTGGTGGAAGAGCTGCCGACAAATCAGAAGTAATTCGTATTGCTTGTGGCCAAAAAGGATTCTTTACGTGTGTCTGGGGCGTGGCAGGCAATTGGTGAGTACAGGTGAGCGGGTTTTGAGACAACCCTGCACGATTCTTCCAACCCTGCAGACCCACGAGCACGCCCTCTCCATCCTGGGAGCTGTCAGAGGGAGATGCTGAGGGTGCAAAGAGGGAAGAAGTGTGCAAATCAGGGTGTCCTGTGTGATTAGCAGACTGACTCCACCCATCTTTAATTACCCATTGCTGCGTGTTCTTTGTGTTCCCTCCACCCTCGGTTTGGAATGGTGTACTGATGGACTGTGTAAAACACGGCATTTCTGGTGCCACAAGGGGTTTTGTTTTAACTGGGATGGGTGACTCCCCCCTCAGCTGCGAGGGGGTGTCAGTGACCTCCCCCACCTGTAACCTTCCCTCTGTTATGTGATATATAGGGTACATTCCTGTGGGGGGATGTGCTGACTGATTGCCGCTTGGGTTATAAGGAGGGGGAGCTGAACTACCCACTTCCTCACTCTTTGTTTTAGGCTGCTCCACCAGTTGCTGTTTTCTCAACAAATGGGACGAACCCTGTGCCACAAAGATCAATTTCAACCACTCTTTTCTTTCATATTTAACTTCCCTCATTAACTTTCTGTATTTACCTTTCTGCAGGGCGTTCGCCTCTCTTTTTTGCTTGTCAAACTTATCCTCATCTCTCGAGCATTCTTTAATTTTATCCCACATTAAAGATATCACATCTTGCCCCTCTTGAGAATTATTTTCTATTTTTTGTAATTTTTGCACGAGAGCTTTTTTTTTTAGCTTTTTATTATATTCCAACATCTCTAATGCTTGTCTCACAATTTCAACTTGCTCCTTTACCGGTTTAAAACTGTCCTGCTCGCACTTTTGTAACATGAGACGCTGCACCTCTGTGTCCATTCTCTCAGGAAATTCAAACACACACCCCACACCTCTTTTTTATTGTCACTGGAAAATTCTGGAACTTTTTTTTTTTTTTTTTTTAGACTCTGGAACTTTTTTTTTTACACATTCATACTGTGGTCTTATATTTGACAAAAACACAAACAACAAAATAAACAAACAAGATACTGACCACTTATTTCAACATTCACGCGAGTCAGACGCCAGGAATAATCACAATGGTCACCCTTGAAAATGTTGTTGTTGTTTTTTTTTTAAAACAAAATGTGTTGACTTCCCTTTTAATATCCTAGAAGACAGCAATATTTGTGAACCTGTGACTTCTCTACTCACCACAGATCATAAGTTATTTTATTCAACAAATCTAATTATTAGTTCTGATTTTATTTTAATCTATTCGGTGCATGCGTCGTATTTAATTAATTACTATCCCACCCAGCCTCGCGAACGCCCACCTACGGTCAATTGTGAGCGAACTTTAATTGATACTGTTTTAAAAGTTGACTGCCAATCCAACAAGTTTACAGTAAAACTTAGTCTAATGGAGTTACAGAGTTGAACAGCGGAACCATTTTCTTAGAACTTTCACTCCTCCTGCCAGAGCCCGTCGGCTCCTGGTTGGCTGACTAATGCGCAGTTTATCCCTGAGGCTGGTTTTATTACTTTATCTTGTTCTTACAGTCAACGTAAACTTCTCTATTTAAAACTATTTATTTGGGAGTCATACACACTGAGCAAATTATCCTATAGTAAGCCCAATTTTACAGATTTCGTAATCAACAGGTTCTGCTTACCTTTTTTTATAGCGCGCGCAGATTCAGTGTGAAGGACTCGGTAACTATTTCTCAAATCTCGGTGGAACCTCCATTTTGTTGTGTTTTTTCTCTTCTTCTCCACCCGAGCTCTGTTACCGGTCAATCCTGCAGGAGTCAGGACACGCACTCAGTATATGACACACGCACCTTCAAGTTTACGAATATTTAATAAGCAAAGAAAGTCAGAAGTCACAGAGTCAAAAAGTCACAAAGTCAAAAAGTCACAGATTCACAAGCATAAACAGTGGATTAGTTAAATGCAGTCATTATTTTAACATATTATTAATTGGATGCATCCATTCTAAACTATACAATACAACCTTATTAAGGAGGATTCTGAAGAAGACCGTCTCTCTGCTTCATCTGGCTGTCGCTTCGTCTGCCTGCTTCCAGGAGAAACCGCACTTTCCTTTGTTTAAAAACAGGGCGTTCCTTCACACAGCAAAACTAACTTTTCACCGCGTTCTAAGCCTGCTGTCATGGGATTGGCCAGTTTCAATCCAATCAAAAGTGTGAGACATCGTGTTACATTATGTAAACAGGAACAGACTTCAATCTGTGGGAGCCTCTTCAAAGTAAAACAGGAAGTGGGTCAATTTCAAAGTAAAACAAGAAGTGGGAATCACAGATTCAACAAGAAACACAATCTTATTTCACAACACTTCTTAAAAGGAATGACTCTGATATCCATCTTGTGAAGTCTATGGTGTTGGTCTGCTGTGCTCTGCATAACCTATGTGAAAATCATGGAGAGACATATGAGACCTTTGATGAACTTGAAGCAGAACCAGCCGCACATATTCCCATATTCCTTTTTTCATTGAATTGTGAGTGCTCCTCAGATGATTAGCGAAACGTCTTCAGTTTTAAAAAAAGTCCTGTGGTTTTGTTTTTATCTTTTTTGGGGTGGATTTGCCATGTCAAGGATAACTGAGAATCTTCACCAGCATTGTTACAGGTAAAAAACAATTACTTCACTTATCCTACACTATTGACATTAAAAAACACTGTAAGCACTTCACTTTTGATGATCAGATGGAAGCTCAAGACTTGAAAATTTTTCTTTTATTAGAAATAAAGACATGTACAAAAAAAACAATTATACACTAATTATAAATGCAAACTTAACAAGCTACATGTTTGGCTATTTGTGGGCTTACCTTGCAGGATCTGCATTTCTATATATCAACTAAGATCTACTCTAAATATTTTTAAACATGTCTGTTTGCCATGGATCTGGCAATGGATTCCAGCACACCAATGAGTGCCTGATTGAAAGCAGCACTCTGTTCTGAAGCTCTCGACCTTGACCTCTCTAAGTGTCTTTAAGAATCTGTTGGACACCTGGCAGGGTCCAATGCTGACATGTTCCTGTTGTTAGTTTTCTACATTTGTCTTGGAATCTAGCTGGGTTTTTTTTTGTTGTTTTTTTTTGCTACCTTTTTCCTTTTAGCCATCCTATTTGTTCAAAAAAAAACTGTAGTATGCTTTTTTATAACTGTTTATTGTTGTTGCTGTTGTCCATTGTTGTCATCTTTCTTTGTTGAAATCAGGTCTCTCTTGTAAATGAGTCCTCGAGGCTCAATGGGATTTACCTGTATAAATAAAGGTTGATTGATTGTTCAGCCTCCTGCCTTCGCTGTGCTGCTTCCTCTCTGCGAACATCTGCTTCCTCTCTCCTCAAGGCCATCTCCTCCCTCCTAATTGTTTTCTCCTGCTTCCTCGCCGCTGCAGCTTGGCGTTGCCTCTCCGCAGCTTCTTCTTGCCTTGCTTTTTTGGCATCCTCACAAATAAGAAGGAAATGTTCCTCTCTCTGCTTCTGGTTCATCTCCTCTTGTTCAGTATGCGCAGAAACAAAGCTCTCTGCTGCACTTGTTAATTTGCGGTTTCTATGGCCTATGAATAACACACAAGAAAATGGCTGTTAGATGATGAAGTACAGGTAGAGTTTTTAAATAAATTATTTACATTCATGTTCCTGTTAATTTGAAAAGGTGTTTGTTCACAAGATCAGAAATGATTCTGTTCATAAAGCAGTCTAGTACTTTAATGATAGTAAGCAGGTGGGCATAAATAAACGACATGTAGTCATTTACAACGGTTACACCCTGTATAATTTCAATAATAAACTTCATAAATGAAAGTTTAAGTAATAAATGAATAATTAAATTTAACATTTATACATTACAACTTTACAAATTTATACAAGTACTTTGAATACATGCAAGGTGTTTTACAACAAAAACAAAACAACATTCATATCGACATGATCAATGTGATGTTAAACACGATTGTTGCTTCTTACCTAGTAACGGGTGCTGTTTGGAGCCGCTGTGCTGCGTGTTGCCCGGTGGCGTGGATGTGCCCGGTGGCGTAGATGTACTCTGTGGTGTAGATGTGCTTAGAGATGGTGTGGTCGGGGAAGGGTCAGAAGCGGGGAGGATTGGACAGTCAAAAGCAGAATCTGGCAAACCTTCATCTTCAGTGGGACTTTCTGCATCAAAATAAGAGTGGAAAAACAGCAACAGAGTACAGTTAGCAATGATGCTAACTAATGACGACTTAACCGCGTCAGCCTCGTTTGTTCAGAGTACTTTCAGAAAACGCAAAGAAACAGTTACATGAGGAAAAGGAAATATGCTTAAAGTAGGTAAAATACACTCACCATCAACTATTGATTCCAGAAGAGCAGTGGCCGTGTCTAGGCCACTCTCCCTCCCTTTGTTGGCAGGGCGTTTGCCGTAAATGGCATCCATTTGTTCAAACCACTTCCAGTTTCTTCTGTTTGCTCCACTCCTACCGTTGTGGTCCTTAATCGTTTTGTAATCGCTTTTTAGTTTTTTAAGCTTTCCTCTAATTTGCTTTGGTGTGCGATGGAAGCCCTGCACCGCCATCTGCGCAGACACCTCTTGAAAAATCTTTTCATTTCGTTTGGTTCCATCTAGCTCGTTCTGCACTTGTTCGTCGGCCAGCAAACAGAGAAATGCCTGAACTTCAGCATTCGACCACGGTTGTGCCATGATTATTTGTTTTACCTTATAAAATATTCCAAAATATGCTCCTCCGATTTCTTGTTGTCTGCTATGGCGGGTGAAAAAGAAAATGGCGGATCGGGATTTCTGGTGGAAGACTGAATCTCTGCCCTCCACCAATGAATACGCCCCCTGACCAATCAGTGACCTACAGTGCGCTGATGTCACATCTAGACCCTACAAGAACCAGACCTGGGACCTCAGAGAATTAGGTCCCAAAAATGGGGTGGGTTCCACCGCTAAAGGCATTGTGGATAAAACACGCAATCGGCCATAACTAGTTACATAGGAGTACCAAAGGGCCCTGTGGATAAGGGGCTTTACGGTACCGTGTCCAGCTCTTTTATTTGTTGTTGGTCTCATGTTTTGGTTGACTCCTGGGTATCCATAGAAGCTTTATTAAAAGCCTGACAGAATGTTCCAGCCCTCCAATAGCTCTGATACCCAGGACCTGACCAACACCGAGATGATTCAGCAGTCCTTAACCCTCCAAAACAAGAGAATTGACAAACAGGATGCCAAATTAGAACAGATTATTGCCCAACAACAGACCTCTAAGTCCAATATGGAAGAATTGGGTGGCATGTTGCTTACACTAAATCAGAAATTAACTGCTCTCTTACCCCAGGCTCAAGTAGCGAACAATTCAACTCCTGTCCCCAATGCGACACCCAGCGCCAACACTACGGTAACCCGTGAACCTGATATTCGCCCTTCTGAGTTTTTTGATGGTAAGACTAGTGATTGTGGCGGCTTTATTCTCCAATGCAGACTGGCCATCCGTCGCGCCACTATCACTTATGCCTCAGACGCGTCCCACATAACGTTTTTGATTAGCTCACTTAAAGGTATGGCTCTACAATGGGCTGAGGCTTATCTCATTTCCCATAATATTGACAACATAATGTTTGATACCTTTCTTCAGGCGTTCCAGCGGGTTTTTGAGCGTCCTTGTCACCAAGAGGAGGCTTCCAAGAGGCTAATAGCCCTTCGACAAGGTAAACAGTCCGTAGCGGACCACTCTATTAACTTCCGGGTCGCAGCGGAAGAGGCCCGCTGGGACGAAATAGCATTAAAAGGAGTGTTTGTAAGTTCTCTGTCCGAGGAAATAAAGGATCAACTGGCTACTCGTGACGAACCGGATTTCCTGGATGATCTTATCAACCTGGCGATTCGGAGTGATGGTCGACTGCAGACACGTCAGCAACATAGGAACTAGAGGATGACATTTTTTCGTGAGTACTGCCGGTCATGTAAATCCGGCCGGATTCCGGCGGGACCGGAGTCAACTTTATTATAACTCCCGTTATCGGGACCGGACAGGACGAAAACTTAACGGGAGCAGACGGGAGCGGGAACCAACATAGGACAAAAAAAGAAATAGGCAACAAAAAAAAAATTTCAGACAGGCGGCTGCGCCAACAGCTTCTGGCGCCTTTTCCAGCCGCTACTTCCGGCCGCCTTTTCCAACCGCCTTTTCCAACCGCCTTTTCCAACCGCCTTTTCCAACCGCCTTTTCCAACCGCCTTTTCCAACCGCCTTTTCCAACCTCTTTGTTTACTGTATCAACCAACAACATGGAGGGAGCATACGCCAGCTGAGAAACCGAGAGGGTAAAAAATATTTTGTAACGCAAAGTTAGGAATAATGACGCATCTGTTAGGTTAACAGAACTGTCAGGGAAGACGCTAATAGTTCAGAACTTTATGAGAGTCGAGTGTGACGGTGTGAAGACACTCTACACTGCTTGCAAAACATGTTCAGTTATAATAAAGTACGTCACTGACTCGGGGATGAGTGGTCTGAAGAGGCACACTTGCAAGGCTAATTTCGGAACGAATCAGCCAAGCATTTCTTCATTCATTAAACAAAAAGTACCGTCGGGAGTCAAGTCTCGTATGACCAACAAAATAGCCCGCATGTGCGGCGTAGATTTGAGACCATTTGCTGTAGTAGATGGGAAAGGTTTCATCGACGTCATACAGGAGGCAATCGACATTGGAGCAAAGTATGTAAACAACGCTGAGGCACAAGACATACTGCCATGTTGACGCACGGTCTCTTGTCATGTTCAAGGAGAATACGATAAAATTAAAAAAATGGTCATGGAAGAGCTCCATCAGGTATGTCTGTCACGCTGCACTATTTTATAATACAGTACAAACATTTTACCTTGACATTATGCAGTAGTCTATAATTATAGATTTCCTAACACTAAATCTGTTTTTTCTCCTCGTTTTAAACTGCTTAATCTCTCAACTATAAATTAGTCATCTGTTTTACATGTAATATACTTTGAGAGCTAATAACAATATACGTAATTCCTTTGGTGCAGACTAGAGACCATGCAATCACGACAGACCTTTGGACAGAGGAGAGGACAAACACACACTACATCACGGTTACAGTCCATTACATCTTGGATGGGAAGATGGTGAACCGTATTCTGGCCACAAGGGAGATGGAGGGTGTCAAATCCAATGAACACATCAGAGGGACTGTGGAGAGAATCCTTCAGGTATCTCAAATGAGATAATTATCTTTATTTACATGGCATATTAGCTTTGTAGAGATCTAGTATAGAGCTGTATGACTGGGTAAATGAGGCACAGATTGTAGTGTAAAGCGCTTTGAGTGTCTTGAAATAAGATAGAAAGGTGCTATATAAGTATGTAGTGAACCTAATCTGACCTCAAATCTCATCAGATGAACAAGAGACTGTTATTTCATTGATCTGCATCCAGAAATACAGTTTGAGCCATCTGGTGACTTTCTTTCTTGAATTAATCAAGCAGAAAAGACAATTCTCTATGATCATTACTATTTTACAAATGTTTGATAATCAAATTGTGTTAGCTCACTCAATGCTTACAGGTTGAAGAGAACTACTCATTTTTATTTTACATAAACAGTAAGTAATGATTTTTATTCCTCATTCAAAGAAGAAATCAGGTTAATATGCATTTCTTGATTTTTCTGTCTGCAATGAGCAAGTTTTGTAAGTATGTTAAAGGTCAGTTCTCGGTCAACTAAAATGTTTACTGAGAAAAAATGTCATGTTTAACTATTTGAGAAGATACAGCAGAGTGAGACTCCACGAAGTCTGGTTTTCTGCAATAATCTTTCTGTCTGTTGTTGAACAATCTCATTCTCTGACCTCGAATTTGATAACATCTTACATCACAAACCATACCTCCATCCTGGTCCATCGACCAATCAAAAAGCTCTCAAATGACCCGGAAGTCGACCCATTTAAAATGTGGCAACTTCCCAGTTCATGAGTGAGTTGGGGAGTTGCTGAGTAGTTGGTTGCTGCAGTTGCTGCGCTCAGGAATGAGTTCAACTAGAGAGTACACAGAGTGATGGAGTTAGAGTTCTTGGATGCAAACGCGTTCAGGATGATCCAGAGACGTTTTGGGATTATAACTTCTGTTTGAACAACCTCGTACGACTCTCGAAGGATTTCAGCTGCTCTCAACGGAGACACTGAAAGAGTCTGAAGGATTCTATACCGAGCTGATTTATCGTCAACCAGGTAACGATCTACTTCGACCAAGCGTACCGTCGCAAGCTGAGATCTGATGGAGCGTGCACGTTTCTGGTCAAACAGATTAATTCCCTCACAAATCTCTCTGTAAGATAAATCTCCATTTCCATCTTAAACTCTGCTTTCTCTTAAAATCAGTACAGATATTTTAGAAATATCTGAAGCAAAATCCTCAATCACCGCCGTGTGATTGAAGTCTATTATCTGTGAAACTTGTCTGTTATTATTTTCATATTTTGCCAAATTAATGTAAATGTTTGATGTTAACTTTGATTCTGAAAATAAATGACCGCATTCATTTTGATGGGTCAAAGATAAATAACGTCTCTCGTTACATTTCTGTTAAAATTCAATGCACGACATTTACACAGTCAGAAAGATGAGGAACTCGTGAAAAGTATGAATATATATCCCTATATGACATACTACAGTTGGTGGCCCGTCCGTACGTTAGTACTACAGTTGGTGGCCCGTAACGTGCTCATAAATGACTGTGTATTTCGTGTGAAGATTTTTACATGTTGGCATAAAATAACAGTTTATCAGCTGTGATTGAACGCAGCGCGCTGCTGAAGCTGCGCCGCTTTGAAGTCAAAACGCTGCATGTTTTAGCGTGTTGGTCTGTGAAGCTCAGGAAGCTCACAGAAAGCTGAAATAATGTCATATGTCTTGTGAAGGCTGAATTTGTACGCCTGTTATCGTAACTAAAAGGTTTTGAGCTGGGTGAAAACGCTCTATTCTGTTTAAAGACGGTCCAGATGCAGTTCTGGACGGCCCGGTTCTGACAAAGTTGGAACGAGTTGTTTTAAACGGTTTAAAAGACGTTGTGCCACGGAGCGCCGACTCCGCAAAGCTCAGAGTTGATTCGTTACATTTTTAACAGAAAAAGTGCATTTTGACAGTTTAAAAGACGAAAAAGTGACGAAATTATTTTTCTAGCATGCTAGTTGCTTTAACGTTTCGTGATTGGTTGAATATTGCTGTTGTGGAGCGCTCTGATTCGCTGAAAGGTTGACTGACGTGGCTACGTCATCTCCTCTCAACCCTGCGCTGCTTTGTCATTGGTGATTTCAGTCACGTGACCCGGAAATGAAAATTTGTTTTCATAGGGAAATAAAATCTGCTTTTTAAAGCTGAAAAGCGCTTTAAAAGTGTATGTTGATACGCTGGTTAAGTTCTTCGAAGCATACTCGCTGAAATTTTGCCACGTTAGAGTTTAAAATCCGTCATTAAATGATGTTTTTGAACAACGCTAGCGATGCTAATTTTTAGCTAACAGCTAACGACCGGATGAGTGACGTGTCACGTCACTTCTTCCATGTCGGAAATGAGCTTTGCCGTGCTTAAAATCACTAAATAAAGCTGCAATATTGTCCCAAAAAACTCATGTTCATGCTATAAAGTCGTGCTTGTTGAAATTTTGCCACGTTTGTGTAAAAAATCCGTTCAGAAATGTTGGTTTTAACCGAGTCTAGCCGATGCTAATTTTTAGCTAACAGCTAACGACCGGACGCCACAGGAAGTCATAGCGACCCCTACTGGACAACACAAACAGTGTCTGAGCTAAAATTAATAAGGTTGTACTGACACCTTCTGGATAAACGTGAAGATCACAGGTTTTCACATCAGTTTTAGGTTTAAAGAGTGAAATTAGACGTTTTTATTTTTCTGTAAGGCATTTTTGAGTTAACAAACTTCCTCAAAGCTGAATAAACACTGTTATCTTGCATTTTAAAAGTTATAAAGGTATTTATGCAAAGAGCATTTACCAAAGAGACTTTATTCACTGGTAATCCCTTATAAAGGTACAAAATAAAGTTAGGAACTTTTTAAAAAATAGAAACGGTTCAAATATTCACAGAGTTGAAAAGTTGACTAATTTTGCTTGAAAGATAATACACGTTTAATTGCAAAATCACTAAATAAGAGTAAACTTATCAGGAAAAAGAAACTTTTCTGTTTAAGTTGCCACCTAAAAATAAATCTTCCTATTTAATTTTAAATAAAAGTCACTGACAGGAGGACAACAGGAATAACAGTTTTTCTGAGGAAGGACTGATTAATCCTGATACATCATCAACTTTTCTTTTTCTTTTCACAACTTAGTTCTATGAGTAACTGTTAAAATAGCAAATTTCTGGAACAGAACGGTTTAAAAAACGCTTTAAACTGATTTGCTGTGAGACTTTTAGAAAATTGCAGGTTTATAAAAAATTCAGTGCTTTAGAGTAAAATACACTAAAAACAGCTTGGTAACTAGTCTGTTGAAAAATAAGCACATACAAGTAACACTGCCGAGAGCATTTACTTAAATATTCATGAATTGGGGTAAAACCTGAGAAAGGTACCCACATTTGAATAAGTTGACTTATAACAGTACTTCTGTGTAAACCCAAAAAGCTAAAATAGTGTGAAAACTCATTGACTTGAATACAAATATTTACCTGTAAAATATCTGAAGCTTGCAACTGTTTTAAACAGATAAAATTGCTACACAGTGAAAAACATGACAGGTGTGTTAGAAAAAGACTTTGACCCAAAAGGGATGGCGGACTGCTTGGAGAACGCATTAGCGCTTCTGACAGCGTCCTTACATCCATATATGAATCAGACAGAGCGCATGAACCCAAAAGAGTTATTGGACAATCTGAAGGAGGTTGCAGAAAGTGTGACCTCTACAGAAATCACAAAGTCAAGTTATGAAAAGCTGGCTAAAATTGCAATTTTGCTGAAAGAATCATTCTATAAGGCTGTTGAGAAAGCTGATAACCTCAAACAAAGGTTAGACAGTGAAATAGTGTTTGTTCAGAAAATTGAAGAACACCACCTTCAATTTAGAAGCGAGCACGAGGTCCTCATGACGAAACATTATGAACAGATGTTTCAGTTACAGCAAAATGCGCGTGCAGAAATTGATTTGCTGAACAGCAAAATACAAGCACTTGAGGCGTCACTATCGGAAGCCAGGGATAAAGACCGTACGTACCAATCCGTGTGTTTAGATAACGATGTGCTACAAGCACAGTTACAGATCGCATTAAAGGAGCTGGAGGATTGCAAGGCAGACAAGGCGGGGATACTCCGACAATGGCTGAATTTACAAAGTAAATATCAGACAACACAGGAGCACCTGACAGCTTGTGAGGAGAAACTAGCTACAGCTACAAACCAGATTTCTGGAACAGGGCGAGCTGGTCTGAGACTCAGAGACGAACAGTATCAGGGTCCGGGTCAGCCACAACCTCCCCAGACAGATGCTGTTGCACCTCTTCCTCCTGACACCACGCCGTTACCCCCACCCCCATTAAGGGCGGTAGGGACAGAACTGCACCAATATGTACCTCTTCCTCCTGACACCATGCCCCCACCCCCACCACCATCACGGGTGGTAGGGACAGACCTGCACCGATATGTACCTCTTCCTCCTTATCAGCCACCCCCACCCCCATTATGGGCGGTAGGGGCAGGCCTTGACCAATCTGCACCAATCACGCATGTGAGACCATTGATATCTTCTCCATCAATGGATGACTTGCAAAAAATCTCAAAATATGTACAACGCTTCGTTCCTGGACCGATGGGCTCATCTGGAACAAAAGCGTACCTCAGAGATCTGGATTTCAGATTGAGATCTTATCCTAATGCTACGGTAGAAGATAAGATCAGTCTGATACGACTCACGTCAGACAGAGAGGTGTTTACCTTCATCGAGCGTCTACCAGATGCAACGAGAAGGGATTACAAACTTCTGTGTGATGCTCTGATCAAAGAGTACGACTCCTGCACAGGACCAGCTGGATACCCAGCCGCAGAAAAGGTCACGCAGGGTAGAGCTGAACATCCAAAAGTCTATTACAAAAGAATCTTCCAAGCTTATTTTGGTAACAGAAATGATACCGGAATGGAGGAAGAAGAAGGTTTTAAGTTTGTTTTCAGCAAAAATCTCCACACTGATTTTAAACAATCAGTACAAATGATGGCAAATTTCAGAGAAAAATCCATCAGTGAGATTAAGCAGTGTGCTGTGAATGTGTTTGAGGCACGTTCTCATGCCAAGACGCCCATCGAAGTGTTTCCTGGTGTAAAGGTTAAACCCCACTCCCTAGAAATGGAAGGAAGGTGCGAGTATCCACCTCCTCCTAAGAAGGAGAGAAAACAGTCTGTTCAAAATAACAAACCACGTAATGAAGGTGCACGTTGGGACAAAAATGCTCCTCTTTCAGAGGATGAACGTGATTATCGTAAAAGGGGTGAGCGTAGGACGCAACGATATGTCAAACCATATCATCAGGGGCAGTACGTAAAGGAACCCCCGAAAGACGTACCTGACCGTCCCCCACCTCGGACGAAACGAACCGAGGCGAAAAAATCACAAAAGTTCCAGAAACAAGGCCCTACACCTCTGAACTCGGAAGAGACAGAGAAAATACGCAGGTTGTTAGAAACTTTGAAACACACTGACACGGGAACCCAACCAGGAGCACTATGCAGTAATGTAATCCCTATTACATCTGAGGGCGCGAATGACAACATAACAGATGTCGGTGGAACACACCAAGACATTGCTGTTGTTGCCTCAAACAACCCCTCATCAGAAGAAGGGGGGGAAAACACACACACAAACGATGACGAGTCATCGCAGGCTGAACACTCAGAAACAGCTTCTGCTGTGCTGACGGTTCAGACAAACCAAGATTACACAGATAAGGCTGAACGCGTGAAGAAGCGTCAGAAAAAACCCAAAAGGTTTCTGTGTAACTTTATCAGAAAGGGGGTCGCCAAAAAGGCGAACCTGTCAGTAACACTCGAAGGTGTCCTCACACACGAAGCACTCTTGGACGGTGGGGCAGACATAACAATTATGTCAGCTAAACTGTTCGAGGAGCTGAGGACGGCCGCTGCCAGTGTTAACAGGATAATACCTCTCTCTGAATGTGCTATAGAAATGCA
>NW_023618966.1:0-3018 GCF_014905685.2 Nematolebias whitei
TCCAGTGAGTTCGGGAGAAGAGTTCCAGAAGAGTTCTTGGAGCTCAGAGAGTTCAGCTCAGTCTTGAAGCTGCTGTAAGCTCTGTCTTGAAGATGGAGCAGCAGTTCAAGTAGAGTTCAAGAGTTTTGGAATCCAGAGTGCAGAGAGTTTGGGAGTCCGTGAATGCAACCGCAGGCATTCATGGATGCTGCTAAACCAAACAAGCTGAACCAGAGACGATTTTGGGAATTATAACTTCTGTTTGGATAACCTCACACGACTCCCAAGGTTTTAGCTGTTCTCACGGAGACGCTGAAAGAGTCAAAAGGAGAGCTCTACACCGACGCTGAAGCTATCGTCTGCAAGGTAAAAGTTCTATTTCGACCAAGCGTACCGTTGGCCCAAGCTGATTTCAATGGAGCGTGCTGTTCTGGTTAAAACAGACAAATTCCCTCACACATCTCTCTCAGATAAACTTCATCTTTCCATCTTTAAACTCTACTATCTGCTAGAAAATTAATCCAGATGTTTTCATTAATGTCTGTGGTGAAGCAACGGAAAACCATGGCCGTATGGTTTCCTGGTTGTAAAAGCTGATTAATTATGTTGTTGTTTTCATATTCTGCCAAATTAATGTAAATGTGTGATGTGTTAAACTTGATTCTGTTAATAAATGACCCACTCGCTTGGTGAGTCAAAGATAATTAACGTCTCACGTCCACATTTCATTAAATTCAATGCACGTTTTATCCAGTCCAGAAAGATGAGTGAACCCGTTTTAATGGATGAATATATCTCCGCATCTGTTCATCTACAAATGCACAAACAATTGTTGAGTTTGACACATCGCAGCTGTGCGCGCTATGTAACACGTCAACGCCCGCACCGGACAGAGAAGATGAAAAGATGCTTCTTCTTCTGATCTGTGGGGAGGGGGGTGGAGAAACCCCTCCAACGATATCATACTTGATTTAAAAGAGCTCGTGATGTTTTAGGCATAAAAGCTGGGTTTGGTCTTAAATCAGCTGAGCTGCCCGTCAGCCTGAATTCTAAGGCATGACGGAGCAACAGAGAGGGCAGATAAATTACTTACCCTCTTAGCAGGTGTTAAAGCCAGCAGCAGGGCTGTTTTAAGAGACAAGAATTTAAGTGAAAACCTGATCCAGAGGCTCAAATGGAGCTTTGATCAGGGCTCGCAGGACCAGCGTTAAATCCCACTGTGGAACAAGTGGGCATGAAGCAGGCCTGCGTCTCTGTACACCTTTTAGAAAAATGCTTCATCAGCGGGTGATTAAAAGCTGTTCTGTCTCCGAACCCTTCGTGGCAGGAAGAGATGACTGCAACGTACGTTTTAAACGTACTGAATGCCAACTTCCTATCCATCAGCTGTTGTAGAAAGACAACACGCCGCCTAATGGGCATGAGGTGGCCTCTAAACGTTTCTCTGTACACCAGTGCTGAAAAGCCGTCCCCTTTGATGTGTACAGAGCTGGTAGATGCAGCACGTGAATCTTGAACTGTGCACACTGAGTCCTGAGGGAGACCCATCCTCTCTAAGCGGAACCGCTCAGCGGTCAGACCCACAGGTGCTGACCTATTTCTGGGTAACTCCTGATCGCTCCTCCTGCTTGAAGGAGAGCATCCTCCGTCCACGGCAGTTTCCACGGGCGACCCGACAACAGACGTTGCAGGACTGGGAACCATGGTGCGTTGACACGCTTGGGAGCCACCAGGAGAGCTGTCAATCCCTCCTCCTGAACTCGGTTCAGGAACCGTAAAATCAGAGAAAGTGGGGGAAACGCGTACAGAAGCGTTTTGGGCCACGGGCTGTGAGCAAATGCATCCACCCTCAGCGGAGGATCGTCTCGCGGGCTCAGGGGAAAACCATAATTGACACTGAGCTTTCTCTCGTGTCGCAAACAGGTCCACAGCTGCTTTGCCAACTTCTGCCACATCTGAAAACATCAGATCTGGATGGAGGGTCCAGTCCGCGTGACGTGGGCCGCCCCTGGACATCACATCTGCCCCTCTGTACAGAACACCGGATATGTAAACCGCTCTGATGGAGAGCAGGTTTTGATGAGCCCAACACAGTAGCTTTCGCGCAATGTGTAACATCTGGGCTGAACGCACACCCCTTGGTGGTTATGTACTCAGCAGTCATCATGTTGTCTGTGTGAATCAACACGTGTTGATTCTGTAGCACGGGAGCAAGTGTTGAATCACATTCAGTACTATGCGACACTCCAAAACATTGATGTGGGCTGATGTGTGGTGGGGCCACAGCGCCCCTACTGCTTGGGATAGGCATGTCCCCCCCAACCTGACAGTGACACGTCCATGAAGACTGACACGTGTGACGTGGGTCTGCTGACGGGAACTCCCTCTGACAGAACCAGAGTGTTTCCCCAGAGTCTGAGGTCTGCTCTCACAGAGGGAGGAACAATGATCATCCGTCGTTTTTGTTTTACTGGATCCACACGCAGACGCGCAAACCACCTCTGGAGGCGTCTCATGTGTAACAAACCCAGCGGAACCACTGTGTGAGCTGATGACATCATTCCCAACAGTTTCTTGACGGAGATAGCTGTTATCACTTGCCAGGTCTTACGTGGCGGAGTTGACTTTTAAAAGTGTCGAATCTCGTTTGATAAACGAGCCTTCATGGTGGTTGAATTTAATTCCACTCCCAGATAAACAATTGTCTGGGCCGGGAAATCAAGCTTCCTTCCAATTTATGGCGAAGCCCAGATTTAACAGGTGTGAAGTCAACACCTGATCCTGCATCAGCGCCTCCTGTCTGGAGTAACAGGAGCAGCAGATCATCCAGGTAAAACAAAAAACTCTCGTCTCTGTGTTTTAGGATGATCGGTATGCGTTCTCTGGATGTTGTACAACAGGTCCAAAAAACGGTCTCATCCCTCCGATCCGTGAGTAAAACCCTGTGTTTTCTCTCCGCTGGGGGACTCTGTAGATTACTTTTATCAGAAACACTTGGACTTCTGCATTTAGGGATGAGATTTAGTCTGATGATGACAG
>NW_023618966.1:3118-4367 GCF_014905685.2 Nematolebias whitei
GAGGAAGCATCCGGTTCGCCCCGAGGGTCGGCGATAAGAGGAAAAAATACAAGATGGCGTTGTCCAGCGTGTAGTGACCTGTCACTGGGAAATGTTCCCCGGCGCTTACCTTGGAATAAGACTGCTCGTCATCTTCTCCTCGGGGAGGAGAACTCACCGGACGACCGGAGGTCGACTGCCGGGCCAAGCGTCCTTCACAAAGGTTGGTCATTTACACAATTTACCTTCTTTGTTCTTCTGACAGTGCTATTTTTAGCTCGCTGAAGAAAAAATGGGAGCCGATTTCTCGCTCTTAACGTAATTTATACGGACCGGGTGGGGCCCACACAGCAGGTGGGCGTGGACTAATTTTTTCAGTGCTTATGCTACGCATAACGGGATAAACCCATCAGCGACAGCCTTAAAGGGCGAAGCCTATATGACATAGAACTAAAAGGACTTAACCAAGGGCTTCTCAGGATAGCACACGTGCAAATTAAAGTCCCCAATAATGAAAACATGCTCATATTTTGGTGTGATTTCAGCCAAGAAGTCAGAAAACTCATTTATGAAATCCTTAGACCGAGGTGGGCAGTAGACGTATGCAAATAAAGTCTGAGGTGAATGTTTGAGTTCAAAGACGTTCAGCTCAAAGCTGGCGCGGGAAACTGGGATGGGCAGTTGTTTACAGTCAAAAGTTGATTTGAATATTGTTAATAATCCACCACCGTGCCGGCCTGATGGCCACGGTGCTTTAAAATACAGACAGTTTGGTGGCAATAATTCCGTCAAGGCACTGGACTCACCCGGAGACATCCAAGTCTCTGTGATGCAGAAAAAGTCTAAACCGTGCTCTTGAAAGTAATCCCTGAGGATAAAAGTTTTGTTGGTAATAGATCTTGCGTTGACCAAACACATCCGGATACTGTCCGAAGTGGATCCAGCAGTGGTGGAGGGAGTGCGCGCTAATGGCCGCAGATTTTCAATAACAGCCCCTCCAGGTCGCTCCGAGTGGTGCACCGGCTGACAACTCCCATTGGTTACCTGGTCCAGGCACGCGGGAAGCTGGCAATGGAAACGCTGACCACCAGCTGGAGAGGAAGATGCAGCACGCAGAGCTTTAAGCTTTACCAGCTGACCACGTTTTCCCCGGCGTCTGAAGCGATATCTCCGGGCATGGAGGTGAGGAGCCCAGAGGAGGTAAACTAGCATGTCCGCCAGCAGGGGGGAGGAGGGGGGGTCCAGAGGTACGCTGATAATGGTCCAAATA
>NW_023618966.1:4467-12912 GCF_014905685.2 Nematolebias whitei
GGGGGGAGGAGGGGGGGTCCAGAGGTACGCTGATAATGGTCCAAATAAGCGACATCAGTGACAGAAAAACGAAGATCCAGAAGCTGTTGTCTGTCATACATCAGGAGTGAATTTATGCCACAGATAAAAAAACGAACAAAACAAAAATAATCCGAACACCATCAGCTGAGGTGGATTGCAAGCCATGTACACGGGCGCCATCTTACCGGAAGTACTGGAAATTTAATTAATGAGAGATGGAATTAGCATAAAAAATTTAAAAAAAAATTCTTAAACACGTAAACCTGCAATCCCAAATACATTGCTGCAAATTTAACATAATATAATAATACATTTAATAAATTCAAGATAACATTAGAGTTGAAGGCTCATGTTAGCATACTTAGCACTGTACTTGGCATGCAATATGGGAAATATACTAGCAGATTGTGTTAGTGCACCCGTTTCACTTATTATACGACAATCAGACCGTTTAAGCTCTCGTGGGCCACCTTTGGCCCGCGGGCCTTGAGTTTGACATGTGTGGTAGAGAGTTTGGCCTTAACATTGTGTTAACATTGTGTTTTTACTTTCACTGTATGAGGTGCTGTTAAAATCCTTGTGCTGGCCAGAGTGCAGGATGACCCGACTGGAGGCGGAGGCAGACAGATGTTTCAGAAATAGAAATGGCTATCAAAGAACTGAGTTTGAACTTTATTAGTCTATGTGTAACCTGAGATGGAGAACTTTACTAATTGTTTTTGCTATTTAGGTGAAGGTTTCTGTGAAGTGCCATGAGACAACTTTTTGTGTGGTTTAGAGCTATATAAATAAATACATGAAATAATAATAACAGAATTGAATTGGATTGCTTTAATTTTTAGCTAATCTTAATTTTTTACTTTTAAGAAAAAGTTGAACTGAGTGAGTTTTGGAATCAGGAGGGATGTTCTGGCAACACACAGAATTCACACAATGGTTCACATAGAATGCTAGGATGCAAAAGCAATTATGGTTTGACATCTTGGATATCTGGTTCTGGTTACACAGTAGTGGATCACATGTGTATAGTTGATACAGAAAACTAGGCCTGTTAATAATTGTAACTTCAGGAGACCACCGGATTGAAAAGAACTATACCTCCAGATGAGTGTGGCACCTGGGGCTGAAAGACATCCTGTTCTGCTATAAAACAACGAGAGAATGATCTAAGTTTGGAGTCATAAACTGAACTGAAACAAAATGCTGGTGTCTGTGGAGCTTTACTTTGTCCAGGTGGGGGGCGCTGGGCTAACATCATGATGAACTCTTGAACTCTGAACATGCAATAGCTCCAAAGTCAGGCTGGAGAAAACCTGGAGCAGTGGTCAAGCAAATGTCACTACAACGTCTGGATTGGGTGTCAGCTTCACGTGTGATTTATGAGGGTGCGATGGCTCCAGTTCCAGGATGGATGCTGCATTTTGCTCTGACATAAAGGCACTCGCATAGACACATTTTTCACACATAACAGCAGGACTTTTAATTTTTAAATGTAGTATTGAGGTTGCTGGAACAACTGCCTTATTGAATTGCTCTTAGACAAAAGAAGAGGTTAATTATCTTAAAGCCTTGCATCAAAATGAATAATGCTATTCCTGAGCAAATTATTTGCTCTTTCATTAAGTTCAACTTTGTCTTTACAAGTTAGTCTCCATGAGTCAAAAGGATTCAGTTACAGGAAAGAGAAAGTGATGTTTTCATTTAATTTTTTAGGTTAAATCTGTCTGCTTTTGCCTCAAAGCTGCGGCCATTTAAGTTGGTCTGGTTTGCAACAAGGGATGAAGTCTAGTCACTTGTTGATGTTTCTAGTTATAAATGATATTGGATCAATGTTTGGACATTTAGTTTTGTTGGTCTAAAGTCTAAGCTCGAAGTTCTAAATTGTGGTTGATCTCATAGGGTCAGAACTATATTATTTCATATAGAGCTCTAATTTGAAAAAATAAATAAATAAATAAAATATTATGAACAAGGGAAAATTCAGATTACACATAAAAAGTATTTTGGGTGAACACAAGGCAGGGATCTTACATCACCAAAAACCGAATACGGGAAAACTTTTCTTAGATGTTTCTGAAACAGGACACGCTGTGAATGGTGTACTGTTTCAGAAAAGGGGGACAAGGAACAGTGATTGATGTGCAGACTTGCTTTGCTAGATCATTTGTGTGTAAATAGGAGATTTTAAGTTACGATGCTCTTAATAACCAAAGTATTTCTCTTTCTTCCTTTGAATGTGTACAGGACGGTTCTCTTAGGGGGATGCCCCTAGACCCAGAAGAACAATGAAAATGTGGAGGATCTGTGTTCTTAAATACATTTGATTTAACTTGACTTGACTTGACTGGACTGGACTGGACTGGACCGGACTGAAAGAAATTAAATGGGTTTTCATGTATAGAGTGTTTTAACCACATTTTTACGATAGTCATGTATTGTAAAACTTTTGTTTTTGTTTGACCTAAACAGATCTCCGGAGGAGCTATGGCAGAGCTGAATAACTGATTTTAACTTCCTTTTATTTTTCCAGCTCCATTTATCAACAAACTCCATATTTAATGTTGTATTGTGCTATTTTGAGGACAGGGTGATCAATGAAAATATATTTTCTGTGCATGCGTTTACTAAATTTTTTCCCACAGACAGGAGGAGGTAAGATAAATAAAATTTATCATCTTAACTAAAAATTAACATCACATACCAAATCTTCACCACTAAACTTTGAAACCTTAACTATTCTGATTACTCATTTTCACTGCATGTGGTAATCACATATTGCTATGTTTCCTTGTGAAAAATAAATTTGCTTCTTCTAGGAAGATCCAGAGTAAGGACTCTGGGGAAATCCAACATATCCTTTTTGAGGTTCAGGTTTGTAAAAGTGGAAAAAAGGGGACGAAAGTATGAATGGAATGTGATTTATGTTGTTCTATAAAACCATTACAGTGTAGAAGTAATAATGAAATATTTTATATTGACAAACCTCTTTTAGTGGTAGAGATAGAAAATACAGTCACATGCCTTAGAGGGCTGAAATTAGACTGAGTTTGGAATGCGGTTATTTGCTTAGGATAGTCTATTGTTATGAGGTTTACAGAAAAGGCTGGTAAAAAACATTACAAGCACCGAACAGGAACTAAACACAGAGAACATCACATGACCTATGGAAAACCACACTGTTGCCCAACTAGGATAGAAGTGGACAGGAAAATTAGAGAAGATCTGAAAGATACCCCTAGACAACGATGCAGAAGATGTTTGCAGATTCTGTATTACAGGTGGCGAGTAAAAGGAAGACAGCCTCTGGGTCCAGCAATTGCTCTGACCCTGGGAGAAGAAATGGAGGAATACAGGTACAAATCATCTTTTGAAGAATTGAGAACCTTGGTGTCAGGCTTTCATTCACAGGTGACAAAACAGAAGGAGAGAAAAGAACCTGAGAGGTCCCACACAGCAGAGTGGGTACTGCTGAATGTCATCAGAAGGAAGAGGAAGGAGCCGAGGTGGACAGGCACCTACAGAGCTGAACCGAGGTGGACCGGACCTCATCAGGTGGTTGAGAGAACATCGCACACCAGCGGAAGAGCCGAACCAATCATTGGACCAACTTGGGATCGATCTGGTTGAAGAAAGCCCCCACTTTGTCAGGACGAGTAACCTGACTGCCCCCACTGTATCGAGACCAGTGACTCGATAAACCCAGAAGCCCCCACCCCCAGAAAGCCCCATTACACCCCCTTCTACCCCACTTTGTCAGGGTAATTGGCCTGACACAAAACAGTCAGAGGCTGGGAAAAAAGAATGGAGTCTTCAAGCCCTGGCACACACTCATATTAAAAATAAAAAACTGAACTGAACTTATTCCCCCAATAAAAGCGAGAAAATGGACCTACTGACTTAGGCCTCTCCAGTGCACACACGTCCCTGGAAAAGTTTAAAACGTAGTGACATAGAGACTCTTACACACATGAAGAAATCTCTGTGGTCTTAGAAATTTCATCACCACTGAGCAACAAAGGACCCCTCACCTGGGAGGGCCTCCCAACTCATCGAAGCGCCGAAACACCGAGGGAAAGGGTTGAAAATTGATGTTTGTTGTTGTCTTTTATTTGGTCATTTCAGGAGAACAGAGTACAGTAGTTTTATTAAAAGGCCCAGAACTAATAGTTGAAATAGTCTACTATTTTCAAATAACATGAGTTTGTTACAAAACCCCTGGAGAGTTACTCTGGTTTTGGGGATTTTAGTGAAGATAATGTGTGGTGTTGTTTTCTTGTGTGAACAGTTTGGTGCGTTTCAGGACAATACAAACTCCACTCAGCCACTCATCAGCTCTATAGCGCCCCATACTCCTAAAAGACTTTCAGAACACACAATCTGTCACATGGACTGAACCGTACACCCAGTATGTGACAACACGATGGAACGATGCCTCTATGAGATGGACCTAAATCATCCAACCAATTTGTAGTCATTGTTAAAGATGCATGCCAACAAGTTGTGGTCCTTTTAAAATACAGGCATCCACTGTGCGCTTTGTGACCAACTGACAGAGAATTACATTTTTAGACATTGTATTGCGTTTTTCGCTAAGTTGTGCTATATTTACCTTATTAATGCCTCATTTGTTTGCTATTGTTATATCATTTAGACAGCAATCTTGTTAAACTTATGACACAGGGTAAGGATGATTGTGAGAGTGCACTGGAGCGCCATCTTGGTTGTCGTCACAAGGGGCGTGAGGCGTTGTGCTGTTTTTACCCCGCACCACTATACCGTTGCCCTGGGGATTTTTCCGGCACAAGTTCTGGGCACTCGTCAGGGACAGATGTTTGTAGCCAAAGAGGTGGTCCTTTTGGAGGAACCAAAAGGGGGAAAATGTTGTATAATGTCATCTTTTATGCTATGCTCTCACATGAATATCTCTCTATGTATGGTAAAAACTGCAAAATCATGATGTACATCATTAAAGTTCATGATGTGCGTAACTCTTTGTACAAGAGAACCAGAGACTGTTGCAATCTTGTTGGAACATACCACTGTCAGTTGGGGCAGTGACCGAAAAAAGGAGACCATGCCAGACCACACCCAGGAACATTGGCTAACCCAGAGAAACAACATCACGATAAGGAATCCCAATGTAACTGATAACGCTGTATTTAAACCAAGCAAAGACATTTGTAACTCAGACGTGTTTTTGATGGATATGAGATGCATGTGAGACCGTCTCCCTTTCCAGCGCTGTAAAGGTAAAATAAGTCTTTGTCTGAATTCAGAACTACTTCTCAGGCTGTTGTTTTTGACTCTGTCTTCCTTCCACTGCCCGATCTCGAGTTGAGGCAGTTTTGAGCTAAACATCTTGAAGGTAGTTTTTCATAGTCTGAAGACCTCAACACATGTCAGATTTCAACAAATACGTCGAAAAGGAAGTTATTTTTTCTATTTTTCTTCTTTGTGTTTTACCCCGTCCTTGAGACTGAACCACATATCTATATTTCCGTAAAGGAAGGTTCACTATCATGAAACACCAATCTGTCAATATTTGTTTGATTACTCTGGAAGGACCCATAATAGAGATGCCATTTCTTGCATTTTGGTGTATTTTAACTGGTTGTTAAACATCTGTAAACGTGATTAAATTGATTAAAAACAGGTCTCTCTTGTAAATGAGTCCTGGAGGCTCAATAAGACTAACAACCTGTATAACTAAAGGTGGAATTGAAATTACTATTTTAGAGAGCAATGAATTATAGCAGCTCCGAATCTGTCAAGTGTCCGAACCCTCCCTAAGTCACCCCCAACACACACGCGCACACACACACACACACACAAACTTCAATGTCCGACCTGAACTCTTCTCAGATGAATTCAGTTCTGCAAGTTGTTCTGTTCCAATCTCTATAACCACTGCCTTCAATTCTCTGTTGTCCAGCTAAGGACAATCCATCTATCCATTTATTTTACATAATAAATTGGATGGTCTTTTCAACATTTTGATCCTGTTATTTGGACTAATTTTGAAACGTGATGTGAATAATACACATGCGGATGAGCGCTGCGCTGCGCTGCACGGGAGCTATACATTTTTCAAACAACCAATTCAAAATCTAATGGGCCAAATTAATATAGCTGATTATCGACACGCTTTCGTTGCTCGGGGGTGATGCGGTGTCATGTCGTTGGCTCTGAGGACTGTTGAAGCCGTGAGGCCGATCTTCTGGCGTCGGGTCTGTGGGCAGTGGCTGCTGGTTGACGGCCTGCCTTCGAGAGCCTGGTGGACCTGGGTGCTGTGTGTCGGCTTTCGGCTGTCGAGTCTGGGGCTGCTGCTGTTGTGAGGAAGTGCGACGGTGTGGGAGACTGTCGCCGTTGGATCCGCGTTCCTGTTCGGAGCCGAGTTACCGTCGTGGATCCTGGGAGAGTCTGGGGCTGCGGTGTCTGATTTCCTGGAGTCGGACGTCCGGAGGTCGTTGGGCTGCGGTGGAGATCGAGGCGCTGGTTGGATCCGTGATCTGACATTGGCTCTTGGCTAACGACTTGATAAACCACGGCCATCGGGCAGGTGGTTTTGTGAGTAATGGCAAAATCCAAACTAAGAAAACATGATTTGACTAAACAAAACTCTGACGATATTGAAGAAATACGGAAATCTCTGAACTTTATGAGTTCAGAACTTGTGAAACTAACATCACAACAGGAACTCTTGATGGGTTTGTTTGAAGAAGTCAAAAAATTGAAATTACAAATAAATCTCAAAGATAAAAAAATAGTGGAACTCGAACAAAGGATTGACGACTTGGAACAGAACTCTAGACAAGACAACCTCGTTATAACTGGACTGGAGATTAAAAATCGTTCATATGCAAAAGTCGCTGCTGGTGAAGGAATTACTGAAGATGCAACTCCAATGGAACAGATGACTTTAGAAGAACAGGTGGTCTCCTTTTTACAAGACAGGGAGATTGACATAAATCATGAAGATATTTCTTTGTGTCACACCTTACCCAGCAAATCTGAAAAATCTAAACCGGTTGTTGTTGTAAAATTCTTTAGCAGGAAATCAAGAAATAGTGTAATCATGCAAGCAAAAAAACTAAAGAGAACAAAAGTTTACATAAACGAGCATTTAACAAAAAGAAATGGAAATATTGCCCGTGAAGCTAGGTTGTTAAAAAAACAAAAAAAAAATAGTTGCGACATGGACAAGAAATGGAAAAATCTGGATTAAAGCACAAAAAGGATCGCAAGCTAAACTAATAAAAGAACTGAAGGATTTGGAAAAATTTAGATGAGTCTAGAATATGACTAATTATAGGTCTTCAAAGATTCTCCACATTAAAATAGATACAGTGAATAACCTGATGAACAAATACACTGAATTATGATGACGTACGATAAATCAGAATTCAAAATATATAATGTTGAAGAGGTGATAGATAGAAATTTTTTTCCAGTTAATAAAGACAGTAAATATTATAATGAAGAACAGTTTAACGATGTAAACATGGCAGATGAAGGTCTTTCTATTGTTCACCTGAATTGTAGAAGTATAAATGCAAATATATCCTACATATTAGATTATTTCAAAGGATTAAATAAAACTTTTAAAATAATAGCATTATCTGAAACTTGGCTTAATGATGAGAATATGGATAGTGCATATGTTGAAGGGTATGAATTATATCATATGAACAGAAAAAATAAAAAAGGTGGAGGAGTGGCTCTATTCATAGATAAGGAAATAAAATGTAAAGTAATCAGTGAAATGTCTACAATTGTTGATAATATGATGGAAATGATAACAATAGAAATAATCAATAAAAATGGAAAAAACATTATAATAAGTTGTGTATATCGATCACCATGCTCAAAGATAGAAATGTTTACCGCTAAAATATTGGAGTTACTAGTAAAGAGCAGAAATAAAAAAGTTTTTTTATGTGGAGACTTCAATATTGATTTAGGAAATAAAACGTTGGTTACGTACTGTAACCCCAGATTCTATGAGTATAAGCGTAGCCCTTTAAGGCTGTCGCTGATGGTTTATCCCGTTATGCGTAGCATAAGCACTGAAAAAATTTAGTCCACGTCCACCTGATGTGTGGGTCCCACCCGGTCCATATAAATTACGTTAAGAGCGGGAAATCGGCTCCCAAAATAGCTTTTTCTTCAGCCATTTAGGAGCCAGTGAGGCCCGACGCTTAAAGGGCTACGCTTATACTCATAGAATCTGGGGTTACAGTACGTAACCAACGTTCTATGTCGTATAAGCTTCGCCCTTTAAGGCTGTCGCTGATGGGTTAAGGGTGAAGCGGATGTGGTCCTCGCCTCACTGGGTCCATTCGAACACAGTATGACGCGGAAGCTTGCCCAAAAAACGTCTTTTCACTCAGCTCCCCGTGTGCATAACTACGCATTGCGTAATTA
>NW_023618966.1:12922-13563 GCF_014905685.2 Nematolebias whitei
TCTTTTCACTCAGCTCCCCGTGTGCATAACTACGCATTGCGTAATTACGTGCCATGCACAGACGCATGTTGTGTAACTATGCGTACTGACAACAACATGAACGCCCCAGAAATTTTCAACAGGGAAAGGATGTTGAAAAGAAGAGGGGGGGGGGGGCATGAACCAACTGGTTCATGGCTGAGTAGTATAAACAGATCAAAAAACAATGAAATTGATTATTGATCAAATGAACTGATTGGTAACAATCATCATGAACTGATTAATGACAATAGAACCAAAATCACAGTCACAACTTGTGACTGATAACAACATCTCACACTGTAATGCATGCAGACAGAAGTGAGCTTAAACAGAGTTCCATGAAAAACAAAAATATTCATTCTGTTAGAGCACTAAGGACAGAATGTGTCATGGAACGAGCTGTCACATAACGTAAATAAAAGCGAATGAATGAGCAGGGTGTTGACCACGCAGCCGCAGTGCAAATGTCCTGCATTGACATACCATTATGCAGAGCAGTCGAAGATGCGATAACCCTGGTCGAGTGTGCTTGAGGTTGACAGGAGGCTCTAAATCTGATGCTTTTAGGCTTCAGAAATGGCCTCACACAGCCAGTGTGACAAGCGCTGGGTGGATAACAG
>NW_023618966.1:13663-17943 GCF_014905685.2 Nematolebias whitei
AGCACTAAGGACAGAATGTGTCATGGAACGAGCCGTCACATCACGTAAATAAAAGTGAATGAATGAGCAGGGTGTTGACCACGCAGCCGCAGTGCAAATGTCCTACATTGACATACCATTATGCAGAGCAGTCGAAGATGCGATAACCCTGGTCGAGTGTGCTTGAGGTTGACAGGAGGCTCTAAATCTGATGCTTTTAGGCTTCAGAAATGGCCTCACACAGCCAGTGTGACAAGCGCTGGGTGGATAACGGGCGACCTGCAGATGCATCTCTATAATGCACAAACAGGTGTTGAGTTTGATGCATTACAGCTGTGCTATGTAACACGTCAACGCCCGCACCGGACAGAGAAGATGGAAAGATGCTTCTTCTTCTGATCTGTGGGGGGGGGAGGGAAAAACCCCTCCAACGATATCGCTCTTGATTTAAAAGAGCTCGTGATGATTTTAGGCATAAAAGCTGGGTTTGGTCTTAAATCAGCTGAACTACCGTCAGCCTGAATTCTGAGACATGACGGAGCGACAGAGAAGGCAGATAAATCACTCACCCTCTTAGCGGATGTTAAAGCCAGCAGCAGGGCTGTTTTAAGAGACAAGAATTTAAGTGAAACCTGATCCAGAGGCTCAAATGGAGCTTGATCAGGGCTCACAGGACCAGCGTTAAATCCCACTGTGGAGCAAGTGGGCGTGAAGCAGGCCTGCGTCTCTGAACACCTTTTATAAACCGCTCCATCAGCGGGTGATTAAAAGCCGTTCTGTCTCCGAACCCTTCGTGGCAGGAAGAGATGGCTGCAGCGTACGTTTTAATCATGCTGAATGCCAACTTCCTATCCATCAGCTGTTGTAGAAAAGACAACACGCCGCCTAATGGGCATGAGGTGGTCTCTACACCTTTCTTTGTACGCCAGCGCTGAAAAGCCGTCCACTTTGATGTGTACAGAGCTGTGGTAAATGTAGCACGTGGATCTTGGATTGTGCGCACTACCTCCTGCGGGAGACCCATCCTCTCTAAGCGGGACCGCTCAGCGGCCAGACCCACAGGTGCTGACCTATTTCTGAGTAACTCCTGATCGCTCCTCCTGCTTGAAGGAGAGTGACCTCCCTCTACGGCAGTTTCCACGGACGACCCGACAACAGACGTTGCATGACTGGGAACCATGGTGCGTTCACGCGCTCGGGAGCCACCAGAAGAGCTGTCAATCCCTCCTCCTGAACTCGGTTCAGGAACCGTAAAATCAGAGGAAGTGGGGGAAACGCGTACAGAAGCGTTTTGGGCCACTGGCTGTGAGCAAATGCATCCACCCTCAGCGGAGGATCGTCTCGCGGGCTCAGGGGAAAACCATAATTGACACTGAGCTTTCTCTCGTGTCGCAAACAGGTCCACAGCTGCTTTGCCAAACTTCTGCCACGTCTGAACCGTCAGGTCTGGATGGAGGGTCCAGTCTGCGTGACGTGGGCCGCCCCTGGACATCACATCTGCCCCTCTGTTCAGAACACCGGGTATGTAAACTGCTCTGATGGAGAGCAGGTTTCGGTGAGCCCAACACAGTACCTTGCGCAATGTATAACATCTGGGCTGAACGCACACCCCCTTGATGGTTATGTACGCAGCAGTCATCATGTTGTCTGTGTGAATCAACACGTGTTGATTCTGTAGCACGGGAGCAAAGTGTTGAATCACATTCAGCACTGTGCGACACTCCAAAGACATTTATGTGGGCTGATGTGTGGTGGGGCCACAGCGCCCCTAGTGCTTGAGATAGGTATGCCCCCCCCCCAGCCTGACAGTGAAGCGTCCGTGAAAACTGACACGTGTGACGCGGGTCTGCTGAAGGGAACTCCCCCTGACAGAACCAGGGTGTTTTCTCAGTGTCGGAGGTCTGCTCTCACGGGGGGGGGGCAGTGATCATCCGTCTCTTTTGTTTTACTGGATCCACACACAGACGCGCAAACCACCTGTAGAGGCGTCTCATGTGTAACAAACCCAGCGGAACCGCTGTGTGAGCTGATGACATAATTCCTAACAGCTTCAAGACGGAACTAGCTGTTACCACTTTGCCAGGTCTACATGGCGGAGTTGACTTTTAAAAATGTCGAACCTCGTTTGTGATAAACGAGCCTTCATGGTGGTTGAATTTAATTCCACTCCCAGATAAACAATTGTCTGGGCCGGGAAAAATCGAGCTTTTCTTCCAATTTATGGCGAAAACCAGATTTGACAAGTGTGATGTCAACACCTGAGCCTACATCAGCATCTCCTGTCTGGAGTGACAGAAGCAGCAGATCATCCAGGTAAAACAAAAACTCTCATCCCTGCTCTGTGTAACAGATACTTCATCCCCTGAAAGGAGAAAAAGACGCAGGAATTTTCTGTGTTTTGGGATGATCGGTATGCGTTTCTCTGGTTGTTGTACAACAGCTGTCTGGTTGTCAACATGTGAAAAACGGTCTGTCAATGATCATCTTGTTGAAAAAATTGACAGATCCACGATGGGTCTCATTCGAAGTAACGTGAGTAAAACCCTGTGTTTTCTCTCTGTTGGGGAACTCTGGAGATTACTTTTATCAGAAACACTTGGACTTTTGCATTTAGGGATGAAATTTGGACTGATGATGACAGGACCGTTTCTATAACTCCTCCGAACGGAGGGGTCGGGTTGCAAACTGTAACTTGTAACTATTTGCATAACGCCCTGTCCATCCATCTGACCGGCGAGCATGTTTAGCCACTCTACGTAATGTTCGTGGAGTGAACGTGCGTTTAAGTGATGCGTCACGTTTTGTACGGCCGTCAGCAGTCCGCCCCTCGAAACCGCTGTCATGCATCGCGGGAATGTTTTCTGCGTGACCCAAGGCGAGGCTTCCTCGAAAAAAGGCTCTGAACGCGCTCGTGCGCTGCGTTCGGGCCGCGGACCAACCTTCATGTACAGGTGGGCCGGTGTGTGCTGAGGCAAAGCGTGTGACAGCTGATGACGCTGTGGGGCTGCGCGTTTGACGTCGCTGTGCGAACGTTGAGAGGCGGAGGGCGTGACTTCATCTATGCCGTGCTGTTGGAGTGAAGGCTACAAGCCCTGCGGGAGCACACGTTTTCTCTGGAGGGACGCGCGGTTCGGTGGGGCGAGTGTCGCTCTTGTGAGAGCGAAGACCTCCACCTGACCCAGCCTGCGGTCCACATTTATACCGATGTGAGCCGGAGAGCACCGGGCAGCTGTGTGTGTGTGAGCCACATCAACACAGCGCCGTTGGATGGAGGCTGTTTCATCCCACAAGTGCGAGTTTGACACCGCTTGGGTGAGGATCGTGCCGCTCTGGATGATAACGAGTTATTTTCGATTACCGTTGTGTCGTGTGATCGACTCGTCATGTCTTGGACCGATGGTGGGTTTAAAAAACCTTTATTTAAGGACACCGGCTCGTTATGTGTGAAGGATGTGTGCACAGCCGCTGTGAGTTTATCCGAGCTTACAGACTGGCTAAAAAACAGACACTTTGATCATTGAATGATGATTTATTTCAACCTTCGTGTCACTTTTACGCACACCCTCCGGAGACCGTCATTTTAAAAACTTCTCCCTCTTGAGCTCTGCGATTTGTTTGCCCAGAGTGCTGTCTTGCAGGCGAACTCTGGGGAAAACGCTGAACTGCAGGTTGCCGGAATGAAGAGGGCTGGATTCTGACGGGCGAGGCTGGTGGTGGAACTGAGCGAGAGCCGCGGCCGTGGAAATGTCAGTGCTTTGCTAGCGACGGTCCCGCCAGTGGGCCGGGGGGCGGGATGAGCCGCGCGGCTTGATGAGGTGGCGCACAGCCTCTGGCACCTCCTCCGACTGCTTCAACTCGCCAGCATGGATTTTAAGCTGCTCTCGAACAGCGCGTCCGCCATGATGGGCCCTCCATCAGGTCTTTGTACAGTTTCTCCGGCAGCAAGGGAGAGTAATGAAACCAGGTGGATCGTTGGATCGTCGTCATCCACGCTACAATCGTCGACAGGCAAACCGTAGAAGAGGCACACATGTTGAAGATAATGTCTGCTGCCTTACAGAGGGAGTTCTTTGTCTCCAAGGCAGGTCTGCGGCCTTCGGCCCCTTTGGACATGCTATATGCTAGCAGCACCACGTTGTTGCTAGCTGCGGCTGCCTGAAAGCACATTGATGGGCTCGATTGGAGAGCGTGGTCACCGTCTGGTTCGTGTTTCTCCGGAGGAAACGGGACGCTGCTCCGACCTGGACAGCTTAGCTCCGAAGCTTCTGCGAGGCTTGGCTCCAGAGGGGGTTACCGAGGGA
>NW_023618967.1:0-17930 GCF_014905685.2 Nematolebias whitei
TGCCTTCATTACATTTTGTCAATTCAGGTTTTAAATGTTCCATACTCTCCTCCACTTATGATGATTCGATGTAGTGACACCACCCTCTGGCAGGGCTCCTCCTGCAGCTGTACAAAAAAAACTGCAAGGTACACAGGAAAACAAGTTCAAAGCTTCAATTATGTTGGAGAGCACTTTTTCCTGTGCTCCCCCACATCTTTGGCTGCAAGTTTATTTCTTTTATCAGTATTTTGACCGTTTCTTCTTGAGTCATGACAACTGATGGTATCCAGACTCCAACTTGGGATAACTGCCAACGAAGCACGTCTCCTCCTTCTCCTTAATTGGCAGTAAAAATCAAACTTCGTTCTCCTTTTTTTTTTCTTCATCTGGTTTAGCATGTACAGTTCCCACACATGTTACACAGTGGGGTTTCCACACAATTCTAATCTGACATCCAAGGTACCACTGGGATGGTTTCCCTGTGGTAGCATGCCAAAAGTCACTCTGCACTCAGATCTTGCTTGCATCTTTTTTTTTTCAACCAAAGTGAACACCTGATCCTCCTCCACGACACGTCCTGGTGTTGCTGATGAGGCGTTGTCCATCTGCAACAAGGCACGTGATGCCCAAACAGCCTGCACTCCGATCTGACTTGGCACCTTGTCACCAGCTCCTCGGGGCGACCTTGATCGTCCAAACAACCAAGACCAGGACAGCATCAAGCTGTGGAAACAATAAAACTGCTTTTCAACAAAAAGAGAGAAGAATTAGTTTTCTCTTTAATAACACATAAATTGGTACATTTACCCATTTTTCCTTCTCCTGCCTCTGGGATATTGCAGACCCAGACCAATTTTATAGCTTGAATTTGACCTGAAATCACTGTCACTGGCTCTAGAGTCCTCAGACCCAGGAGTTGCTAATTGGTTCTTTTTTTTCTCTCACAGGCAGCTCTGGAGTAAACACAGCCTGCAACAAATTTACTTTTCAGTTTGTCAAATCATGTCTTTCATTTTCTCAGCATTTCTTTTTTTTTTAACAGTTCATCCATTCTCCCAATCAGCCCAGCAGCTTTGTGGGTGATAAGGAAATATGATAAATCCATTCAACACGTTTTTCAGCTGACCAGTCCTTCACCTGTTTCCAGTAAAATGGGTCCCATTATCTGTATCTGAAGGGGACCCTCACAAAATTATTTCATCATACTAAGACTTTTTAAAGTAGATGTCTGATTTGCATATTTACAAAGATGAGTCACCAACACACCTGAATACATATCTACACCCCTGTGACATGGCAAAGGGCCAATGAAATCCGTTTGCCAGATCTGATATGGCCCCTTTCCCCTATATGTCCCTGCATTTTACTATTGTGACCCTCTCTCTCTTCTAATGCTGCATGCTTCACATCGTTGTATTTGCAGTTTCATCATCTGTCTTGTTCTACAATCAAACAATTCTTCATACATAACCACTTCATGCAAAAAGTGTCAATAATTAACTTTATTTATTAAAAAGAAATCCTTCTTCTAGTCTTGGCCCCACTCAAAATGTTTAACTCATCAGTTTTCTCAAACTGAGATGTTAACTTTTTCCACAGAACCCCTCTTGAAAAGAGCTGAACTTTCACTTTAAATGTGAAACATCTGCAAAACAAGATGGTGAAATTCTTTTTATCTCAGATATTTTTGGATACTTCTAGAGTTGTTTTTAGATGCTGTCAAAACTATAGCCAGGGGCGCAACTACATATTTTTGAGGTGGATGCGAACACATCATCGGCGCCCCCCCCCACCCGCTCCTTTTTACTTGCCGCCTCATACAGCTTAGTCATGCACTTAGAAAATACAGTAGTAATATTACAGATTTTTTTAATGTTACATATTATATCAGGTGATCATTTCAATCATAAACAAATAAGAAGTTTTATAAAGTACAAATATATAACAGTAGTGGTACTCAGTCAGTGCTCAACATTTTATGTAGCGGAAATATGACATCTTAACAGCCTGGAGTCCATGTCAGAGTTTTAACATTTATGACATTTAAACTGTTACATTCCGTGACTTTGCATTTGCCCATTTGTCAAGTATAACATCAAATGAAATAGACCGTGCCACACTGTTTTCAATAGAGATCACTGCTAACTGGGACAAGCGATCATTGCTCATATTTGAACGAAGGTATGTTTTGATGAGCTTCAGCTTGCTAAATGATCTCTCTGCAGATGCAACTGTCAGAGGCATGGTTAAAAATACTCTAAGGGCTACTGTCAAATTTGGAAATACCAAATCAAGGTCCTCTTGAATTAGGAAATTTAACTTTTCTAGAGCCTTGTAACCCTTCAGTAGACGGCTTGCTGGGTATATTTATTGAATGATATCTCTTGAAACATCACAAGTGGTCAGGGCATATGTGGTCACTGATTCCTCCAGCTCAGCTTTTGTCATGTGCTCCATTTTAGTGATGAATTTAAATTTCTCAGACACAAGTTGAAAATTGGAAAACCTCTCAGACAGCTCCTGGAGGAGTGTGTCAACAATAACATTGAAAACCATGCACCTGAAGTGCCTTGTGGGTTCCTTTTCATGATGACCAGTGCATGAATTGTCATCTGGGAAATTCTTTTGCTTCCTAAGTCGTTTCTCTTTGAACTTAGGAGAAGCATCCATTTCGATGGCTATTTTGCTTGCAATGTCAAGTGACTTCTGAAAGCCCTCTTCTCTATATTTGAGCAAAAACTCTTTCAGAGACTCGATTAGCCTAATGGCTGTGTCCATTGACACATCTGCTGCTTGTAGTGCCTTGCTTGCAAAGTTGATCTCACATAATAAGGCATACCAAATTATGAGGCACACAAGGAACTCCATACTGACAATCTCATCAGATAGTGATTTTGCCTCTGAGACAATCTTGCTGTCTCCTGCCACTTCTCCAAGCTTTTGTAGTGCATCTAAAATTCCCCCCATCTGGAAACGTATAGCTTTGACAGAGTCTAGCTTTGCCTCCCACCGGGTGTCACTCAGAGGCTTCAGTGTGATGTCGACAAACTCTGTGAGAATGTCCCACCTCTTCACAGAAGACGAAAAGATTGTGTACAATCTTTGAACAGTGCCAAAAAAAGTGAGACACTCTCTGCTAGATGAGGCTGCATCACATAACAAAAGGTTCAGGCTGTGGCTGCAGCAGGGGATGAATAAAGCCTCTGGACATCTCTGTTGTATTAAAGCTTGAACACCCTTGTTTATTCCCCTCATATTAGAGCCATTGTCATAACTTTGCCCTCTACAATTAGCCAAATCCAACCCCAGACTCTCCAGAACCCCTGTTAGTGTATCTGTGAGGCCTTTCCCAGTTGTGTCCTTCACAGCAGTGAACCCCACAAAAGACTCTGCAATAGTGACTTTTTTCTTCTCATCAGTATCAATATATCGAATAATGACTGAGGCCTGCTCTTGCTTTGAAATATCAGGTGTGCAGTCCAGTTCCACTGCAAAGTACTTAGAGGCTTTGATCTGGGCAGATATTTTACCCAAAACACACTCTGATATTGAATCTAAAAATTCATTCTGAGTGCACCATGTCAGATATCCAGTGGTTTGTTTGGAGGCTGCCTTTCTAAGATGTTCTGCCAGTGTGACATCATATCATGCAATGAGCTCAAGGATTCCCAGAAAATTTCCATTTTTAGGATTTCCTAACTGAGAATTTTTCCCCCTTAGTGGCAAGTTTCTCTCTGCAAGGAAGAGTATGCAGTCAATAACTCGAGTCAACACACTTCTCCAGTATGCTTTTTCAGCTGCCATGGTTCTCTGCAGTTCACTATCAATAGTCTTACCTAGGCGTAAGCGAGATATCATTTCTTTCCACATCAGATAAGCATTTATGTGAGAACTACTGGTTTCATGGTGCTTCAGTGTTTTTGAAAGACATCGCCAGTTACTGTACCCTGCCACAAGGCATGTATCAGAAACTTTAGCTTCACCAAAAAGCTTACACGCAAAACAATAGACTCTGCTGGTATTTTTGGAATACAGTAACCAATCTCGTTCAACTTTCTCTCCATTAGACAGTATACGAAAACAGTACGCTTTGGAAAAACACCTCTTATTCTTCTCTGATCTTGGATATGGACCATCAGAAACTTTCTGTGGGCCATTTTCAACCATGTACTGCCTAAATGTGTCCCCCATTTTGTGTGGTAAAGGCCATTCGGATGGATCTTCTGAATAAAGCCTTGCCTCAGCCCTCTCCTCTGCAGCTCTGTACTTCTCTCCCTCTACATCATCATCTGGACCTCTCTGCTCCTCTCCCTCTTCATCATCTGGACCTCTCTGCTCCTCTCCCTCTTCATCATCTGGACCTCTCTGCTCCTCTCTCTCTTCATCATCTGGTCCTCTCTGCTCTGATTGGTAGCAACCTGGCAGACCTCTGGAGTGGTCTGTCCAGCCGTAAGGTTTGCTATGTCTAGCACAGGAGGATCCTTTGTGGCTGGTTTTAGTGACCACAGCACATTGTGGCTGGTGTCCACACGGACACCTAATCTTACCATGATGTCAGAGCCTATGTAAGTTGCATGTGGTAAGTCTGGGACCACGAGGAATGGGTGGACCAGTTCCCGTTGGTTCCAGATCAGTTTCAGGTTAATGACTCCTTTCGCAGTCATCACTCATGAATTGTTGGGATACAATGGAAAGCGGAAAGCTTTCTCTATCAGAACTGGACCCAAATGTTTTTTAACCAATATTTTGTAGAAAGCTTGGTTAATAGCTGATTTATCTGTCCACAGCGACAGTACAGCATCATCGGTGTGGGATTCTTGGATCTCTACACCTTTAGCTACCAATGGTAGGTAGTATCCTGTGGGCTCTGACTGTCTCAGCTCGCAGAGGAGGCTTTTTAGTTCGGTCAGAGTTGGGTCCACCGGTTGGGTCTCTTCGGTTTCACATGCTTTTAAAGGCTTACTTACCGGGAATGTGTTCTCTGCTGAGAAGTCCTCGGTGCCTTCTGCAGTGCCTGCTGTTGGGCAGTCTGTGACTGTCTCAGGAGGCATGAGTATTGGCAGGGGTTTGCTCACTCTGGCCCACATTGTCTGTTCACCATAATCTATAATCGCCTCAAAGCGATTTATAAAATCCTGGCCGATCAAAAATGGGAATGAGTCAACTGTAGACACATGTACCATGTGGGATAGTGTCATCTCGCCAACCTGCATGTGAACCATAGCTATAGCTATTAGGGTTGTCCTCATCTCTGTGAGGCCCTGCAGTTCTATAGCACGTTCTATGAGAGGTATTTCCCTGTGAACACCGTTAGCGGCGGTGTATTATGAAATTCTTTATCAAAAGGGCTCGTGAAACGGTCGGCACATATTCAGACAAAATGGGAAAAATAAAAGACAGAAGCTGTCACTGCTAGGATAAATAAGTGTCCTTTATTATCCTGCCACAGAAAACAGCCAAGCAAAAAACATGTACACTCTTAACACACAGATTGATATGAAATAACTTCTCACCGTGACACTGGCCGGGAAGTCGTTTTCGACCCAGGTAAAGAAGAATCACATCAAAAATGGCGCATGGCACCAGCGCGCGGCTGATCCATCACAGGACTTCCCAAGATTAAGTTGCCTGTCACACTTCCTTTATACCATTTACCGGATCGCGTGAGAGCATTCAAAACAAGTTTGATGGTTACCAGAACAACGGATCTAATTAAACCATCATCAAAGCGATGGCTCATCCTTCCAGTAAGGAGCGCCTGTGACCGTAAAAACGGGCCAAAGCTTCCAGGTCAAGAGCACTCCTAATGCTTATTAAAGCATTCCTAAAGAGCACCCCTCCGTCCCTTCTGCAAACCATCAAAGAGTGTATAAGCAACACACACACAAAGTATATGTTTGAACAGGCATAAAAGGCGACCCAACACCTCATAAAACATAATACAAAATACAATCCCTAATATGTGAATAACACGTTGTATAAGTGTGTTTAAATAAGTGTAATATAGGTCTAGATTGACATAAAAGCATTAAAATAATAATTTCTATATCAGGCGGTCCTGAGCTCCTCTAACAGTTTGGCTGACATAATAGTTATGTCGTCTCCACCGTCCAGTAGGGCTTCATGTGTGAGGACCCCTTCAAGTGTGATCGACAGGTAAGCTTTTTTAGCGACCCCCTTTCTGATCAGCTTACACAGGAATTTTGTAGGTTTTGGCCAATGTTTCTTCTTACGTTTACCTTTGCCTGTGTAAATCCGGTTTATCTGAACTGTTGGTGCAGTCGCTGCTGCTCCTGAGAGTTCGGTTTTTACGGGCCTCCATCATTGATGCATGAGATCACCCGCTCTCTGTGTGTTTAGGGGCTCTCATTGTTTGTAACAACAAGGTCCTGTTGGCTGTCCGTGACGACGTCAACGTTGTTGTTCGTGTCACCTTGATTTGTCTGAACTGTTAGCACAGCTGTTGCTGTTACTGGGGTTTCAGTTCGTGACGGGTCACCGTTGGTGACGTGTGATTGTACCCCCCCTTTTTCTGGTGAGGGTCTGTCAGAGTTTACAACAACGTCATGGTAACTGTCTGTGACAGCAGTAACGGTGTTGTTTGTGTGCTCTGACTCATCAGCAATGATATTGCCACACAACGCGTCAGGTTGTTTGTCCGTGGCAACACATTTCAACATTTCCAAGAACCAACGCACACTTTCTGTCTCATCCGAGCTCAGAGGTGCGGGGCTCTCTTTCTGGACCCGCTGCTGTTTCTTTTTCGTCTCAGGCTGTTCAGGCCGACGTGGAGGGGGAGCTGTTCCCCCCCTCTGGGGTTCCCAGTGGGATCCCTGGTTGTATGGGTCACCTTTGGTGCCATACTTTTTACCCTTAGGGCGTGCGCTCCCCTTCTGGTACATTCGTTCATCCTTTGGTTTCTTGGGAAACCATTTAGGATCTTGCCTGGACCAGGGGGCACTCATCTGTTGTGGTTTGGCTGCTGGGAAATCTCGTTTCCTCTCGCCTTTCTTGGGAGGGGGAGCTGAAGCTCTCATCCCTTCCAATTCTAATGACTGGGCAGGAATCCTCTCACTTGGGAACACCTCAATGGGTGTTTTGGCCTGTGAATGGGCCTCAAAGACATTCACAGCACAATTTTTTTATCTCACTGATGGTTTTCTCTTTGAAATTAGCCATCATCTGCACTGACGTCCTTATGTCAGGGTGGAGATTTTTGCTGAAAACGAACTTAAACGCTTCCTCCTCCTCCATGCCGGTTTCGTTCCTGTAACCAAAATAAGCCTGCAAAATTCTGGAATAATATGCCCTTGGGTGCTCATCCTTACCTTGCATGACCTTGTCGGCGGCTGGATATCCGCCAGGTCCCGCGCAAGGGGTATACTCTTTCATAAGAGCAGCATATAACAGGCGGTAATCCTTTCTTGTGGCATCAGGTTGACGCTCTATAAAGGAAAACACCATCCTGGCTGAAGTGAGCCTGATCAAACCTATTTTATCCTCAACTGTAGCGTTGGGATAGCTTCTTAATTGGAAGTCAAGGTCGTGCAGATAGGCCTTAGTGTCGGTCGAACCCAACTGCCCTGGCTCAAAGCGTTGGACATATTTCGCTATTTTATACAATACTGCTACTGAGAGCGGAGGCTGAGGGATTGGTGGAGGCGGAACAAAATAATCACGTGGAGGTGATTCACCAGACTCACGTGGAGGTGGCATAAGGGGATTATGTGTAGGAGGTACAGCAAAATCCTTCTGAGGTAGTGATGGTTGACCTGGACTCTGACCCAGTTTGTCTTTGAGTTCCAGACATCCTTGCCCCTTGTCAGAGATTTTATTTGTGGCTGCAGCAAGTTGTGCCTCACAGGCTGGTAATCTTTCATGTGATGTATGACACTCACTTTGTAAACGCACGCCTTGTTGGACTAATGCCGCTTCTTCCAATATGCACTCTTTTAGAGGTTTTGATGTTAGCTGCAACCGTTGGTGCAGAGCATCATAGTCTGAACACAGTGCTTCACGCAGCTTTTTCTCATGAGTCTGCTTGTAACAACAGCTGAGCTAGTGAGATCTCTTTTTCACGTTTCATTTCGTTCACCCAGGTCTCCTTATCAAATTGAAACTGTGCTTTGAGGTGTAGACATTCATCAATTGTTTTTTCGCGGGCCTCTGTCTCGCGTTTCAACTTTATTTCAAGGGCTTCTGCCCTGTTGGCCTCAAGGTAAAATTCAGCTTTTAGCAAGAGTGCTATTTTAGCTAGCTGTTCGTAGCTTGACTTCGTTATGGCTGTAGAAGTTACACTGCCTGCAACTTCTTTTATCTCGTCCAATAACTGTTGAGTTCATGCGGTCCACCTGTTCACCATATGGACATAAGGAATCTGTGAGCAGCTTCAGGGCTGTCTCCTGCCAGTCCTTTCCATCACATGGAGCAACATCAGCATTCTCAGCTTCTGTTAAATCTGCCATGGTTGCATTTACTGTTCAGCAAAACCTATCTGGTTAAACCGTCGCAATCTTAGAGTTTTTCAACAGGTAAATGTTTGTATTTAAGTGAGCAGTGAGTTTCACACACTATTTTAGCTCTGGGTTTCAACAACAGTACTGTTATAAGTCAATTTTTTTAATAATTGGGCACCTGTGTTTAGGCCTTACCCCATGTATATTGTAAGTAAATGCTTCCTGTGGCAGTGTTACTTAATATGAGCTTAATTCTAACATATACAAGAGCCAGGCTATTTCAGTGTTTATTTACTCCAATGCACTTAAAATTAATAAACCTGCAATATTTTCTAAGAAGACTGACAGCAACTTTGTAGTTGTAAACGCTCCTTAAGCACTTTAATTTACCAGAATTTGCTATTTAAACAGTAACTCATAAACCAAGTTTGTCTAACATTTTTATCTACTCACATGCGTCTTTTTAGAAATAAAATGAAACGAGTTTACATCTCTCAGTTCTGAAAAATTGTTATACCCTTTTTTTCAACAGCAGGTGGCGGTGTAAGCTTACTTTTACCGGTAGGAGTCACCGACGACTTCCTGTGAACCATCCTGTTGACATCCGGTTGTTAGCCGTTAGCTATGATTAGCAACGGTCGAACCCGGTTCAAATCAGCATTTATGGACGGATTTAAAGCTTTACGTGGCGTCGCTTCAAAAGCACGCTCATTATGCATAGACTCATGAGGTTAGGAATGAATTTCAGGGCTTTATTCAGCTTTTTTAAACACTAAGGAAGACTGGACTTTATTTGTAACAGAAGACGTTTCGCTCCTCATCCGAGGAGCTTTCTCAATTCAAAGAGCAGAGAGTGAGAGATTCAGGTTATAAGGCTGAGTGAGATAAGACACACACACACATAAGACACACACACATATGTAGATTGGCAGTTCACACCTAAACACCTAAACAGTAAGAGTCTTTTGTTCCTCTAATTCACAGACGAGGCCCCTCTGTTCCCATCAGGTGTGAAAACCGGCTGGGAATCTGTTTTAAAGTTGCATTATATGTTTTTGAAAGTGGAAATCCTGAATCTCTCACTCTCTGCTCTTTGAATTGAGAAAGCTCCTCGGATGAGGAGCGGAACATCTTCTGTTACAAATAAAGTCCAGTTGTTTTTGTATTGAACGCTTTTTGAATTCATCATGTCCTGGATGACTGAGAATCTTCACCAGCACTAAGGAAGACTCCGTTAAAAACAAGCTTCATTTCTGGGGTCACGTGACTCAACAGACACGTGGACATCGGGGTGGGCTTTTTGCACTGACGCCAGCGTGAGTGGACGTACACGGCGTTACGTCACCAGCTCTCGGCGAATCAGAACGTTCCAAACAGCGGTCCTCGACCAATCACAGCTCGTGTGTACTCGCCTTAAGCTAGCAGTTAGCTTCAACAGTCCGGTCAAATTATCGCCCATTAAAGCTTTGAAAATGCACAATTTACTGTGGGAATGTAGCGAATCAGCATAGAAGCAGCGCTCAGCTTCACAGACAACGTTTCACCATTTAAAACACGACTCGTTCGAGTCCAGTAACAGAACCGGGTCAGACCCCCGGTCATGCAAGAGTTTCAAACAGAATGAAGCGTCTGTCTCTCTGCTTACAGCTTAATTACACACACAGAATGACAATTTCCTGCTTCAAAATGAACATCAACGTAATTCTGCATCCTTCTGAACACCACAGCCGTAAAATGTCGTTATCAACGTCAAAACTCGGGACTTTTTTATGCCAACATGACAAGTTTTTCCACAATATCACAGGTCTCGGGTCTCACACATAATTTATCTCTTCAGAAACGTTACGAGCCACCATTTATGTAGTATGTCAGGACAGCTTTGCTGGGGACACACTACTAATTAATTATTCTTAAAGCTAGTTCAAGCACAAAGAATATTAATTGTTTAATTACAACGGATTATTTTCTTTTTTGAGTTAAATTTCTGCCATGTGACCAAGATAACTGTGAGTGGAGTGTTTAAATCAGTGACATGAGACGCCATTTTATCTTTGACCCATCAGAATAAATGCGGTCATTTATTTAACAGAATCAAAATTTAACATCAAAACATGTACACATTGATTTGCTGATCTGTTTCTGATTAATAAACTTGGCAAGCTTTACTAAGAAGACAACAGAACATTACTGATTGAGGCCGATTCACCTCTGAAGGCATCGAGCTTGATTACTGGTGAATAGAAAAGTTAACGAGGAGAAATAGAAGTTTAAAGATTTAAAATGGAGGTTTAGATGGATGATAATAGATGTGTTGACCCGGAATGGCACCCTTCTTTCGACACCAGCTCAGCCGTACACTCAGGGCTTGCAACGACTTGTTACCTTTGCAGAAGATAAATCAGCTCTGGTACAGAGGTCCATCTCACGCTCCCTTTTCAGCGTCTTCGTTCAGGGTGGCTGAGAATCTTTAGAAGTAGTTCCACATGCTCTGATCAACAGAATAAATGCCGAAGTACTCGGTTCCACCGAATAAGCTTCCTTAGAAGTGGAGCATTTACTGCTCGGGTTGAGTACACAACGATGCGAGCTGTGACTCTGCTGAAATGGAGGGACCCTTTGCACATGGTCCCGTCCATCCGCTACTTAGTTGAGTCTCATCTCTGACTGAAAGTTCCAGCAAGACAGGAAAAGACTAAGACTCGTGAAGACTAAGACTTAAGACTCCGACTGAGTTCCAGCACTGACTGAATAGTTCCATGAAGTGTTCCTTTTAAAGGGGTATACACTTCCTGTTACGTGGTACTTCCTGATTGGTTGAAACAACCAGCAGGGGGGTGGTTCTAGTGATGTCAGAGGGTCACTAGAAGTCAAGAGACAGCAGGAATGTTTTTAAAAAATGGTTAGTACAGACAGGAAAATATTATGACGAGGTGAGACAGAGCAGGTGCCAGTTGAAGTTATTTACTGTCTGCGAGTTTTAAAAACAAGACACATCGTTCTAATAACTCGTCTCTGTTTGTCTCTGACTTTCGACCGACATGCAGTCCTACTCCTCATTCAGACAGAAGACTAAATGCACACTTATTTCGTAAATAGGCATTTAAATGCATGATCAAGGTGTAATGAGGTTTAAAAATCATTAATACTGTTTCACAGTTGATTTAAATGAGTGGTTCACTTCAACATTTAGAAATGGTATGAACTAAACACACTTTTTGATTATCAAGATATTGTAAAATAGTAATGATAATATAAAAAAGAAGTGTTCTTTCAATTGATTAATTCAGGATACAATTAAATAGTCTCGATGAGATAATTTGTATTTCTGGATTCAAATCAATGAAATAGCAGTTCCTGTCCCCTGAAGGTCTTCAGAGACAGGTTGATGTCGGAGGCCTAGTTCACTACACGACTCTCATGCACATTGCAGATTTTCTGGCAGTCGTTAATATGCATCTCACAGTATTCCACCTTCCTTTTCATGTCTTTTAAATCTGCACAGATGAACTCCAGCGATTCCTTGATACCTTCTATTTGTTTAGAATTGTCCTTGATAGCCTCAGTAATAACAACAGTGTTGCTACTGACCATTTTTTCCAGTGTGTCCGACCTGTTGTTTATGAGGCAGGCAAGCGATGCCAACTCTGAGACGGTTGTCTTGGTATCATGTAGGCAATGTGAGTGCTGCCTTTGTTTCTCTGCTGGAGGCTTGGAGGGTGTCACGGGCAGAGGTGGAAACTTCTTCCATCCCCTCATCAGTACCTGGGCCAATATAATCATGCATGTTGGCAGCAGTTGAGCTTTTTGATCCAGCTAGCTTCCCGTGTGTTGAACCAGCTAGCTTGTTAGCTACGCTAGCGGTGGATAGTTTGCTGGACTCGTGTTTTCTTCTTTCTGTACACGTCATGTCACTGTACAGTGCCTATACACTTATTCATGGTACCTTTTTTGCAGAATGTCTCCTTGTAGCAAACAGTTCCCTTTAATATATGAAAATGCGTCAGTTGATTATCAGAGCTCCCAAATTAAGTGCTATCTTGAGCACCTGGTCAATGCTGGATCTAGCTTTTATATAGTTAGCTCTCCATTAGCTGAGGGCTAACATGGTGCTTTATGGTAATACAGCAGTAGGCGTGGCCTTGAAGGGGAGAACGGTGAAAGTAATAGAACATGGACAGTATAACTGTTATAAATGTGTATCTATAACAGACTTACTACTGTCACACATATATTATATTCTAAATAAATATTTAATAATTTAAATCTAGATTTTTGTAGAAAAAAGTCAAAGTACATCATACCTACAATACTGGATATGCGTTTCTGATCATTTTCAAAAAAATATTTTCTCCAAATTAATAAAAGGTGATAACAAACTCTCTTTACATTATGTCAGTGGATGACCTCTACTATAACCACAATAACTATTTTATAATTTTACTGTAGATTTTTGGAGAAATGACAAGTCAAAATACCTCATACTGCCACTAGAGTATGCATTTCTGATCATTTTCAAAAATTATTTTCTCCAAACTAATAAAAGGTGACAACAAACTCTCTTTGAATTATGTCAGTAGGTTGCCTCTACTATAACTACAATACATATTTCATAATTTTACTGTAGATTTTTGGAGAAATAACAAGTCAAAGTACCTTATACTACCAATACTCAATATTTATTTTAATGCATTCACTTATTTTAAATCATTCATTCAACCTTTATTTAGACATGTTAATCCCATTGAGCCTTGGGGACTCATTTACAAGAGAGACCTGATTTATTAACAAGTGATGACAACATTGGATAATTTCGGCAACAGTAGACAGTCATATAGATATAGTTTGCACTGTTTTGCACAAGAAAGAAGCCTAATACTTGATTTGTTTATTATTTAAAAACTCTCTTGACCTAGTAGTGGAATTTTCTTAATTGAGAATATTTTGTGGTATAGCAGTTTTCAAAATAAATGAGACAAAAGGACACCCTGTGCTTTAATTTTTCATTTCTATTGCAAGTTTTATACCAAAAACATATCGTGATATATATTGTTATCGCCACCCTTCACAATACATATCGTGATATTAATTTTATGCCATATCGCACATCCCTAATATGTTATATGTTCTAATATTTTTGGAGGGGATTGTGATTATATTATGTCTCTGTTTTAGAGAAGTGGGAGACTTGTAGAAGAGGAGAGAGGAGGGAAATAGACTAATAGAAAGAAGAGTTCAAGAGAGAGAAGAAAAATATAAAGACTGATAGAAAAAGAGTGAACGAGTGCAGAACAAAATAGCGCCGGGAAAACACGTCTGTCTTCACCAGAGTACAGAGAGGGGGAAAAAAAAAAGTTTTTCTGTCTCATGTTTATAATGTCAAATATTTACAATTAAAGTTCAATTGATGAATAGGCTCTGTGCACATGCGTCCTGAATCACTTCCCCTTTGACCGGATGTCGGCATTCCAGTTTCCGGTCTAATCCCCGGTCTCGGTGAAAAGTTTTCTAGATGTTTACAAGAGCTGCCCAAGATAAATATCAGCGATGTTCATCGTATTGTTGATGCCTGGTCCCCTGCTCCGACAAGCAAACGTAACAAGGGATTTAAATTGTATATCTCAAGTTACCTGCACAACTACGAGGGTAAGTAACGTTAGTTTGATCGTTGTGATGTTGCTAACTGTTTGCAGCTAACGTTAGGCTATTAGCAACACGACCATTTTTGTGTATACTCACGTTATAGAAACAGGTTTTCCACACTTAAACAAAAGGCTCATATTTTGTGATCATTCTACTAACATTCTGCTCTTCTCAGTTTCTAGCAAAAATCAGGACACAGGTGAAGTCGTTGTCAGGGCTCTGTGTCACAGGTCCATGAAGAAAAATGAAAAACCTCACAGTTTAAGTGTAGGGTGAAGATAGGATTGTTCAGATGACAGTTTTAAGATTGTTGGTTCAGTAACCCGACGTTCCTAATGTTAATGGGGATTTAGCTAAGGTGGTAATTAATTCTTAAATAAAAATAAAATGGAATTGGCTATTTGATGAATATTAACACGTGAGTTTGGCCTTGCTTGTCCCCATTTGGTTATTTGCTGCATGCATTGTTCTTCTTTTATGGTTGTTATGTGTTACTTTTAACCCAGTGTTAATTTGGTAATTCATGCATATTAGTTTTACTTAAATCTAAAGAATACACTCACAGTCTCTGTAACATTATCCAGGTATTTTTACCTAGCGGGTCTCCTCTGGGTTAAAAGTGTTTTGAAATCAAGTTATCTTTATCTCATCCATTCATTTAAGATGTAATCTTGTGATAATTGTATTACACTACTCTTGACCTTCATAGAACATACTCCAAACTAAATATAAAATCACATAACATGATACTATGGTTCTATGACATTAGTTATAAAAAAATATTTGGGAAGCAAGATTGCATCATGAAAGAATGGCTGATGAGTGACCAAGCTAAGATAATAAGTTCTTACTATGACATTCTTATGCAGGTGGTCCTGAAAGACTCGTGTCCTGTGGAGCTGATTCACCACAGCTGTACGTGTGTTGCTGGTGCAGCATTATGCAACCACTGTGTGGCTTTGCTGTTCCAGTCAGCACATTATTCTGAGCTGAAACTGTCAGTGGTCCCCCCTGTACTAAGCTGTACAGAAGGAGAACAGCAGTGGCACAAGCCCAGAACTTTAGTAAGTTTTCTCTTCAATAATAGACTCAATTTATTACATTTTCTTGCCGTATAACTTGTAACTGTGTCATGGATAACTGAATAGGGTATAAAACCTGGCCCCGTGGACAAGATGACTGTGCTGTCTGCTAAACCGAAGAGTGGAGCAACAACAGAGGGTGTAAGGTAAAAAAAAATCAATAAAAATTCTGATGTATTACAACAGTGTTTCTCAACCCTGGTCCTCAAGGCACACTGCTCTGCATGCTTTATAGATTTCCCTGCATTAACACAGCTGATACAGTTGTTAATCAGTTACCAACTGAAATGAGCTGTGTTTAAGCAGGGACAAATCTCAAACATGCAGGACAGTGTGCCTTGAGGACCAGGCTTGAAAAACACTATTATTTTATGTTTCATATCTGAACGAAATGCAGGTGGGTATTCTATTTTTGACTCATGTTCTTTTCTTATTTATATACACAGGAGCACACTCTACAAAGGCCTTAGTGGGGATTTGCCGGACCTTTCTGTCCTTAGAGTAAGTAGTTGTATTTAAATTACTGATAAATAAAAATGAAATTAACAGTAGGCTACAATGTACTAACAAAGAGTTGTAGACTTACCGGTGTATTGAATAATTTTATTTTCAAGTGCTGTCTCTTTGTAAAGTGTAGAATTTTTGAGGGCTTAAAATTAGTTGATATACATGTATTTTACATTTTATTGAAATAATTGTTTTCACTTTCCCAGGTTTCCGAGGTGTATGAAGATTTTGCAGCAGCTGATGCACCAATGATCTGCAGCATGGGAATCAGCCATGAATTTCCCCTTGTTGACTCTGCCCTTGGCAAAGTTCAGGCTGGAAGTCCTCTGTCCTACCAACAGCCAGCAACAGCAAAGAGAGACATGTCCTTCCATGCTGCACCACCCCGCCCATCTCTGCCTCTTAAGAACTACCACCTACAGCCATCAAAAAGCATGTTTGTTTGTTCTGAACCACAACAGCTACACCTTAAAAGTATGGAGGTCACCTGGGACATGGTGAATAAATTTGAATGTGCTACCAGAGCACAGAGTACATGTCCTGAATGGCATCAGCTAAGGAGGCATAGGTTGACTGCCTCCCGCTTCAGGGAGATCTGCCAGGTTCGAGATAAATCTGAGGAAGATCTGGCAAATCGTCTGCTGCAAGGGACCTATCAGACTGCAGCTATGAAGAGAGGGCTTGAATTAGAGGCAGATGCTATCTGGGAATATTGTCAAATTAAAAGAGTCAACCACTATCCCTGTGGATTTGTGATTCACCCTGATGCTCCTTGGCTAGGGGCATCTCCAGACGGATTGATCTTTGATCCTTCTGAGCCATGTCAGTTCGGGCTGATTGAGATTAAGTGTCCAAATGTGAAAAGTTATGTTGACTGTCCATATCTCCAAATGAAGTCAGGCAAATTGGAACTAAAAAAAACTCATGTTTACTATTGGCAGGTTCAGGGGCAGATGCTAATAACTGGGATGAACTGGTGTGATTTTGTTGTCTCAGCTGAGGAAGATATTCTTATTCAAAGAATTTATGCAGACACTAATGTGATGGATTCAATCAAACACAAAGTAGACAGATATTTTTTCTATGTTTACCTGCAGAAATGTCTAAATTAGGAGTTTGATCAAATCAAATGTACAAATTTGTTTCAAAATATTTCCATCATGAATATCTATTTACAAATGTAAGACAATGTCAATGTAAGTAAATGACAGCATTTTCTGTTTCTTCAAGACTGTGCCATCAGCTTTTCTGTCAAACTTCATATCTCCATTTCCTGACCAAAGGTCCATTTTGGTAATTTGACAGGAGACAGGCAACTGTAAAAATTTGGTTTATGCTTCCTGCAATGGAGAGAGGGATAGTGGAATCAAAGAGTTTATTTTCTTTAACTCTTCTTATTAACCTCTCAACATGCACCCTCAAACGGGCAATGGACTGGGTCTTCAAAACGTCGACCTCTGACATTTGGGCCCTCTTGGAGAGGAAGGCAGGACGATGAACAGTCCCAGGTACGAGATCATCCACCAAGAATCCCTTGTCCACCATGATGGCCATGTCCAGTGTCAAGAGTGATGTAATCCCTGATTGACGGAACACTTCCTTGTCACTCATGGAACCCTCAAACAGTGCTGACACAAATGTCAGGGCTCCGTGAGGAGACATGCCCACCATGGCCTTAAAGGTACAGTGGGATTTGTAGGTGGAGAAGACTTCACTCTGGAGGAGCAGGGATGAAGGTGTTTGACACCGTAGTTCTGTACAGTCCAGGATAACTTGTGTGTCACTGTAGCGGCCATCAAAATCCTGTGGAAGACTGGAACTCACAGCTGCAGGAGACATCCACACACAAATTGAGCCCAATAAGCAGTACAGGAAGTTGGCCCATGTCACAATAATGCGGCTGACTGTTGCTCTGTGGATGTTAAATCGATGGCCCAGTTCCCTCTGGGTACATCCAGTAGACAGGTAGGAGAGGAAAAGAAAAAGCTCATCTATTGGCAGCAGTTTCTGGACAGAAAATTATTTAAATGTTAGTTCAAAACCAGCATTCTCATTGTGTGTGTGTGTGTAACTTACAGTTGGTCTGGTAAAAGGGGTTTCAGTTGTTGTACTCATGACGTCGGTTTTCTTTGCTCTGGTGACCCTGACCATTTTGGCTGTTGCTGCCTCGATCAAGTTCCAAAACGCCTTCAGATGCTCATATGAGGGGAACCTAAAACACATAAAAAAAAAATATATATATATATATATATATATATATATA
>NW_023618968.1:0-17903 GCF_014905685.2 Nematolebias whitei
GGGGGGTGGAGTCACTATTTACATCAGAGATTCTCTGGATGCTAGTCTTGCGTCTTCTAAAACAATTCCAAACCTGTTTGATACCTTAGCTGTAAACATCACTTTGAATGTAGGCCAGATCTTATCTGTAGTGTGTTATCGTTAACATGATGGTTATTTATATACGACCCCAAATGGTAGACCAAAGACACGAGGACAACAGGGATACAAAGTGAAAGTTTATTTACAGTGCAGCTGTGGTCTTGGCTGTGGGAGGAAAAAAGGAGATGAGATGAGTGTCTTGATATGAATGATCCTTAATAACTGGGATGATGTTAAGTGGTTTGTCTTACGGTCAAATGTGGTTGCAGATGGCATTGGGAGTGGTATGGACAGGGAGTACAGAATCCAGAGATGGCAGGGAATCCAGCGGGTAAGTATTGATCGATGATGCAGTCTTAGTCGAAGGGTCTAGAATGTAGTTTCTCATATATGGTTCGGTGTGCAGGATTGACGACTAGACGCAGCCACGAGGAGACCAGACAGGCAGGGCGAACGGGAACTGAACAGACGGGCAGAAAGGCAACATGTTAGTACAAAACTTGAACACAATTAGGCTTTACTGGCTGTCACAATATTACCCAAGGCAATAAATGTTTGACTGTCGGCTGAACGTCTGGTTGTAGCTTAAGTAGAGCAGGAGGTGCAGGTCTTGGTAGCAGGTGCAGCTAATCAGCCAATTAGTTGGAGAGAGAGAGATGGTTGAAGGAGAAGGCAGAGAATCTTACAATCGTCCCCCTTCAGCAACACCTGAGGCTCTGTCCTCCCTGATGGAATTCCTTAGTAATTTAAAATTCACAGAGATCTTTTTGGCAGGAGATTTCAACATCGACTGGGATAAGTCGACCCCCCTCTGTGATAAATTCAAGGAATGTTGCCTGTCTCTCAATCTAACCCAACTCATTGACTCACTAGACTAAACAAAAACTGTCCTGAAAAGTCCTCCATCTTAGACCTGTTTTGAACAAATATGCCTCACAAATTCCCTGGTACAGGTGTATTTGCTAACATTTTGAGTGATCATTGTGTGACAGCGACTCTGAGAGATTTTAAACATCCACATTCTAAGCCCAGACTAATTCTAAAAAGGGATCTGAAACGTTTTTGTGAACAGCCATTCCTCTGGGATCTGTCTCACTTTGACTGGCATTGTATTCTGTTAACTGATGACGTGAACTCCGCTTGGAACTATTTTCATAATAGTTTCATTTATTTTGTGAACATACATGCTCCTTTTCGTCAGTTCAGAATAAAGAGACGAGACAGCCCCTGGTTTACTCCAGAGCTAGCTGGCCTCCTGCACAGGAGAGATCATCTTTGGGCCCCAGCGAGAAAATCTGACTCAGACACTGATTGGGTGAGTTTTCGACAGATGAGGAATAAATGTACAACTGCCATCAAAGCTGCTAAACACAACTATTTCTTATCTCAGACCTCCAAAAATCTAAATGACCCCAACAGAGTCTGGAAAACCATCAAATCTCTCTCAGGCACCACCCAATCATCTGACCTCCCATCACAACTTCTCGTTAACTCTGCTCCTGTGTCAAATAAGCACGAGATCCTGAACTGTTTCAACAAACATTTTGTTGCTTCTAGTTCTTTATTTGACACAGTTACTAATGGAAAATCAGCCACTTCCCCTAATAACCAAACTTCTACAAATCAAATCCCTCCTACAAGTCAATCCTCAGTTAATCACACCTTCTCTTTTTCTCCATTCTCAGTCAGTGAGGTTAATAAATTGTTAAAAGATCTTGATCCTCTCAGCGAGCAGGTCCTTGGTTCAAACCCCGGTCCAGGGGCCTTCTGGGTGGAGTTTGCAAGTTCTCTCCGTGCATGCGTGGGTTTTCTCCGGGTGCTCCGGATTCCTCCCACAGACCAAAAACATGCATGTTAGGCTGATTGGTAACTCTAAAATTGTCCCTAGGTGTGCATGAGAAAGTGAATGATTGTTTGTCTCGTTTGTCTCCAAGTGGCCCTGTGATGGACTTGCAACCCGTCCAGGGTGTACCCCGCCCCTCGCACAGTGATTGCTGGACATGGGCACCGGTGACTCCCATGACCCAAAATGGAATAAACGGGTAAAGATAATGGATGGATGGATGGATCTTGATCCTAAAAAATCTGCAGGTCCAGATGAACTTCCACCTCATTTCTTAAGGCTTGCTGCTCATATCATCACAGTCCCAGTGATCCACATCTTCAATCTCTCCATAAAACAAAACTCCATTCCAGACGCTTGGAAAACAGCCTTTGTTTTTCCTTTGCTGAAGGGAGGTGACCCCACCTCACTGAACAACTATCGACCAATCTCTAAACTCTGCATTTTAGCCAAGGTTCTAGAAAAACTGATGAACTCGCAAATCAAAAATTACCTGGACACATTTAACATCTTACCTCCCCTCCAATCTGGTTTCAGGAAACAACACAGCACAACGACTGCCTCACTGAAGGTTCTTAATGACATTGTTGAAGCACTGGATGCTAAAGATTATTGTGCTGCACTTTTCTTAGACCTGTCTAAAGCTTTTGACACTGTGGATCATAACATCTTGTGTCATAAGCTCTCAGAAATTGGTTTCTCAGAACACACCATTGGTTGGTTCTCTAACTATCTCTCAGACCAATGTGTTCAACATAATGGTACTTCCTCCAGTTATTTAACAGTCAACAATCGTGTACCACAAGGCTCAGTCTTAGGACCCACCCTCTTTACAATCTACATAAATAATGTAGGTAAAAACATCCCTAATGCATCCATACATTTCTATGCTGATGACACAGTTGTTTATTGTCGAGCTAAAACAGTTGATAAGGCTTTCCAGCTTTTGAAATCTGCATTCAACAACATCCAGACAGATTTGTTCCACCTCAAACTTGTCCTAAATGCCGACAAAACCAAAGGGATGCTTTTTTCAAATAGGAAGTTGGTCCCAGCAGTTCTTCCTCTGATTTAATCCTCAAATGGTGTCCCCGTTGAGTTTGTTGATTCCCATAAATATTTGGGTATCTTGGTCAACTCGCATCTCTCTTTTAAGCTCCATGTGGAAAACTTGGTAAAGAAACTGAAAGTTAAACTGGGTTTCTTTTTCAGAAACAGATCCTGTCTAACTCTGAATGCTAGGAAACGCCTTGTATCTGTGACTTTTCTCCCCTCCATTGATTACAGTGACATTATTTACATGAACGCTCCTACAAGAACCTTGCAGATGTTGGATGCTGTCTATCATCGTGCACTGAGATTCATAACTGGCTGTGATTATCGTACCCACCACTGGACCCTGTATTCACTGGTTAACTGGACATTATTAACTTAACGCAGACTCTCTCACTGGTACATTTTCATCTTTAAATCACTTCTTGGTCTGCTGCCTTCATACATCTCCTCTTACATGTCTCTGTGTGAGTGCAGCTACAGCGTGCGCTCTCAGGACATTATTACCTGCAGTGTTCCCTCAGTGAGGACTGAATTAGGCAAAAGGGCCTTCTCCTACTCCGCTCCTGTTTTCTGGAATATCTTACAAAAAGATTTGAAGCTCTCGACCTTGACCTCTCTAAGTGGCTTTAAGAATCTGCTGGACTCCTGGCAGGGACCAATGCAGACATGTTCCTGTTTTTAGTTTTCTACATTCGCCTTAGAATTTAGCTGTTTTTTGTTACTTTCCTTTTTTTTTAGTCATCCTATTTGTTATATATATATATATAAATAAATTGTATGACTTTTTATAACTGTTTATTGTTGTCGCTGTTCTCCATTGTTGTCATCATTCTTTGTTGAAATCAGGTCTCTCTTGTAAATGAGTCCTCAAGGCTCAATGGGATTTACCAGTCTAAATAAAGGTCTGTGGCTCCGGTCCTCCCTATGTTGCCTTTGTGTCCTGGGGGGGCGGGTCTGTGGGCCCCCGCGTCCACTATTGGGCATTCTTTTGGAGAAATCTGGTGGTGGCGGGCGTGCTTGCGCGGGTGTTTGGATTCAGGTGCTTTGACAGATGCACGCTAGGTTGGGTAGTGGTGGAAGCTAGATGATTCCTTGTGCGATGTCGAATGTTTCATGGTGATATTGTGGGTGGCATTGTGCTGTGCATGTTGTTTTGTCGTGGTGATCTCTCGTCTTATCTATTTCTCTTTTATTATTTATTTATTCTTCTTTTTTCTCTTTCTTTAAAAAAAAAAAAGAGCGATGATGATAAGTTCATTGAAACACTTCACAATGTTTCTGCACTTAAACTGAGCTAAAAAAAAATAAAGGTTGAATGAAAAAAAAAAAAAGCTCCTCGGTAGCAGGGCCCCAGGGGTGGATGAGATTCACCCAGAGTTCCTTAAGGCTCTGGTGGATGTTGTGGGGTTGTGTCGGTTTACACGACTCTGCAATATTGCGTGGACATCGGGGGCAGTTCCCCTGGATTGGCAGACTGGGGTGGTGGGACCATAAAGTGTGTTCCAACTACAGGGGGATCACGCTCTTAAGCCTCCCTGGTAAGGACTATTCAGGGGTGCTGGAGAGGAGGGTCCATTGGATAGTCTAACCTCGGATTCAGGAGGAGCAGTGCGGTTTTCGTCCTGGTCGTGGAACACTGGACCAGCTCTACACCCTCAGCAGGGTCCTGGAGGGTGCGTGGGAGTTTGCCCAACCAGTCTACATGTGCTTTGTGGACTTGGAGAAGGCGTTCAACCGGGTCGAGGCAAATCATCTCACAAAATCAAATTTTCTTTTCTCTCCAATCCCGTTCCTTCCAGTGAGGTTTCTGTTTTTCAAGCTTAAATTATTTAAAACTAAACATCACCAGCAGACATCACATGTCATTTACTTCTTCATTTTTGAATCATTACGTTTCTGTTCCAGACATAAGGAAGAACATTTGAACACAAATAAATGACACATAAGGCCACATAAACTCCATTATTATATAATTATAATAAATAGTTTAGCTTTTCTGCTCACCCTGCAGAGCTCCAAACCATTATTGTCATTTTAAGAGCAATATTCAATTCAATTCAGTTTATTTATATAGCGCCAAATCACAACAAAGTTGTCTCAGGTCACTTTACAGGAACATTCACATACATAAAAGCTAATTAGTAAAGTTATCTATCAAAGGAATCCAGCAGACAAGTTGAATCTTGGCTTCGTTGCAGTCTCCCATCCTGAGCAAGCACAGTGGTAACAGTGGAAAGTAAAAACTCCCTTTCAAAAGAAGAAACCTCCAGCAGAACCAGGCTCAGGACAAGCGGCCATCTGCTTTGACCGACTGGTTGAGAGGACAGGAAGGAGAGACAGACAAACATAAAATGGTAGGTCCAAGTATAAGTCCAGGTGTATCTGAAAGACAAAAAAACACATGTTAAGGACAGAAAAAATAATAAAAAATACAAAACAGGTTGAGCAGAGTAAGTAAAGACAGTAGCAGAGTGAAAATTGTGGTCAGTTTGTCCTCCAGCAGTCTAAGCCTATAGCAGCATAACTAAGGGACAGCTCAGGAAACCCAAGCCGACCCTAACTATAGGATTTAGCAAAAAGGAAAGTCTTAAGCCTAGCTTTAAAACTGGATAATGTGTCAGCCTCACAGACAGAGATTGGAAGTTGGTTCCACAAGAGAGGAGCCTGATAACTGAAAGATCTTCCTCCCATTCTGTTTTTGTAAATTCTAGGAACCACAAGTAAAACTGCAGCCTGAGAGTGAAGTGCTCTGTTAGGAAAATATGGAACAATAAGATCTGTAATATAAGATGGAGCTAGGTTGTTGAGAGCTTTGTAGGTTAGAAGTAAGATTTTGAATTCTATTCTGGATTTGACAGGGAGCCAATGGAGAGAAGCTAAAACTGGAGAAATATGATATCTCCTACTAACTCCGGTATAGTATAGACACAAGTCCATTGTTTGAGGCCATGAGAATATCATTAGTTACTTTTACTAGTGCCGTTTCTGTGCTATGATACCATATCATACCATACCATTTTATTTATAGAGCACTTAAAACAGCTACAAGGCCAACCAAAGTGCTGCACAGACTGAACAACAGACAACACACAAAGCAATATACAAAATGAAGTAAATCAAAAATAGACATAAAATCGATGCAGATAATAAATATGACGACAAACCAGTGTGGAGCGTATAGGTTCAAAACACAGATCCTCTGGTGTTGACAGATACTGAATAGTAGTGAGTTTTTAAACGGGATTTGAAAACCGAGAGGGAGGGGGCCAGTCTGACAAGCAGAGGTAACTCATTCCAAAGTCTTGGTCCTTGATCTCAGGGAACGTGGTGGGACATACGGTTGTAGCAGATCAGATGGGGTGGGGGGGAACTGTTCAGCAATTTGTAGACATACAGGAGTATTTTGAACTGGATTCGAAGGTGAACTGGTAGCCAGTGCAGCGAGGCCAAAACTGGTGTAATGTGCTCTATTTTGCCTGTCCTGGTTAAAAATCGGGCTGCTGCATTCTTGACCAGTTGTAGTCGTGCAATGGAGGTTAGACTGATACCAAACATGAAGAGTTTAAGTGTAAGAGGAGTGAATTGCAGTAATCAAGCCTAGATGTAATGAATGCATGTATTACTGTCTCCAGGTTATTTTTGGACAATATGGGCTTCAGTTTAGACAGCCGCCTCAGTTGTAAAAAACATGATTTAAAAATCATGTTTACATGATTGTTAAGTTTCAGGGAAGGGTCCATTATCACACCCAGATTAGTGACTCTTTGTTTTTCTGACGGGGTTAGAGTGGAAAGGTCGATGCAGTGGTTTGTGATCGTGTCATTGGGAGGGAACAACATGACTTCAGACTTCTTTTCATTGAAACTTGAGAAGTTTAAAGCCGTCCAGTCCCTGATGTCAGCCAGGCAGTCGAGCAGAGGTTGAATAGAGCATGTACCATTGTGTCTTAGGGGGAAGTAAATTTGACCGTCGTTGGTGTAGAAGTGAAATGGTATGTTGCGTTTCCGGAAAATAGCACCAAGCGGCAGCAGGTATAAAGAGAATAGAAGGGGACCCAGGATGGACCCCTGCGGAACCCCCCATTTAAGCTCTGTCGCTGCAGAACTAAAATCCTTGATGGAGACACAAAAGGATCCATCAGTGAGGTAGGATCTGAACCAATTGAGGGCTGACCCTGTGATGCCCACCCACTGCTCCAACCTAGCAATGAGGATCTCATGGCCGATGGTGTCAAAGGTGGCTGTGAGGTCCAGTAGGACAAGCAACACAGAATCACCAGTATCTGTGGATATGAAGATGTCATTAAAAACCTTCAATAGGGCAGTTTCAGTGTTGTGGAGAGGTTTAAAGCCAGATTGGAATAGCTCTAAGATGGCGTGATTCTCCAGGAAGTACTTCAACTGGGACTCACCTGTTTTCTCCAGTATTTTAGAAACAAATGGGAGTCTGGAGACAGGCCGGAAGTTGGAAATGACTGAGGGGTCAAGGTTTGGTTTTTTCAGAAGAGGCTGGACAGCAGCATGTTTAAAGGTTTTTGACACCACGCCAGTGGATAAACTACTGTTTACTATAGCCAGAATGGACGGACCTAGAGTAGGAAAAACCTCCTTTAGTAGTCGAGGGGGGACCACATCAAAGGGGGAACCAGAAGGTTTCAAGCTGCACATGACCTGCTCTAGAGAAGATAGAGCCATGGGTTCAAAATGGTCAAATAGAGCTCCAGATTGAGGTGGGATGGATGGGTCATGAGTTGGAGGGGAAATGAGAGCCCGGGTGGTCGTAATTGTTTCCAAAAAGAAATGTAAGAAGTTCTCGCACAGCTCAGTCGAGGCTTCCAGAAGTGATGGTTCAGTGAGGTGGAGAACAGAGTTTAGGGTGGAGAAGACGACACGTGGTTTGTGAGAGTTTGAGGTTATGCTATCAGAAAAGTATTTGGATTTAGTAGCTTTTACTGCTTTCTGATAACAGCGCCAACTCTCTTTAAGTATTTGAAAAGAGACCTGCAGCCTGTCTTTCCTCCATTTGCGCTCCTCCCTCCTACACTGCTGTCTAATGGCCTTGGTGACATCACTCAGCCATGGTTCTGCTCTGAGTTTTGATTTTCTAGTTTTAACAGGAGCGACATGATCCAGAGTCTTTAAGCAGACAGAGTTGAACTGGGATGTCAGCGCCTCCGTGGTGGTGAGAAACCCCAGGGGCTGAATGATCATTTCAGAATTATAAACATCTGTGAAACGTGCGGCAGTGAAATGGTTAATGGCCCGGCTACTACGTGCAGCAATGCACAGCTTAGGAGTTAGATGGGGGAGGGTGAACTCAAACTGGACTGGCATGTGGTCTGAAAAAACATTATCACCAATTTCAAGATTACTAACAGTCACATCACGAGTTAAAACAAGGTCCAGTGTATGTCCAGTGTATGGGACCGTTTACATGCTGCGTTAGATTAAACAAGTCCAATAAATCTAAAAAGTCCTTAACCAAGGGCTTCTCCTGACAGCACATGTGCAAATTAAAGTCCCCAATAATGAAAACATGATTACATTTTGGTGTGATTTCAGCCAAGAAGTCAGAAAACTCATTTATGAAATCCTTAGATTGAGGTGGTCATAGACGAGTGCGCATAAAGTCGAAGCGAATGGCCGAGTTCAAAGACGCTCAGCTCAAAGCTGACGTGGGAAACTGGGATGGGCAGTTGTTTACAGTCAAAAGTTGACTGATGATGAGCTCTAAACCCTGACTGAAACTCTTCAAACAGATTATTTCTTTGTAGATGTTTACGCAACTGACCTGCAGCTATTTTCTCTAGAATTTCTGAGATGAAAGTTAGATTAGATATAGGTCTATAGTTGGCCAGAATTTCTGAATCAAGATCAGACTTCTTAAGTAAAGGTTTAATTACAGCAACCTTAAAGCTCTGTGGTACATAACCATTCATTAAAGACAAATTAAGTAGATCCAAAATGTGGACATTAATTAGGGGAAATACCTCTTTAAACAGTCTGGTTGGGATGGGATCTAGCAGGCATGTGGATGGTTTGGATGAGGTTATTATTTTTGACAATTCAGAGAGCTCAACAGGACAAAAACTGTCCAAACATAAATCAGGCTCTAGTGAAATTTTTAAAGTTGTCTCATCTGAAAGAGGACTAGAGATAGTAGAAGGAAGGATGGTTTGAATTTTCTCTCTAATTGAAATACGTTTATTTATAAAGAATCTCATGAAGTCCTCACTACTTATAGTTGTAGGGTTACATGGTTCAACAGAGATGGGACTTTTAATTAGTCTAGCAATAGTACTAAACAGAAACCTAGGGTTATTTTTATTCTCTTCTATTAAAGATGAGTAATATAAAGTTCTAGCGTTACGGAGAGCTTTTTTATATGTAAGATGATCAACTAGATGATCTAAGTCACTGTTCTCTGATGCATTACTCTGCAAGATAGAGGAAAACATTGATGGAAGAGACTGTTTAAATTTGGTTACAACATTTTCTGATAAGCACCTGCTGAGATGAAATTTACTCTCAGTGACTGTGTAGTCATTTAATGTAAACTCAAAGGTTATTAAAAAATGGTCGGACAGAATAGGATTTTGAGGAACTATTGCCAAGTCCTTAATCTCTATACCATAGGTCAGAACTAAATCAAGAGTGTGATGATAAGAATGAGTAGATGTGCGGACGTTTTGGGTAAAACCAAATGAGTCTATTAAATTATTAAAGGCTATGCTTAAGCTATCGCTCTCAACATCCACATGAATATTGAAATCACCCATTATGATGATTTTATCAGTATTTAATAGTAAGTCAGTTAATAATTCTGAGAATTCAGACAAAAACTGAGAGTAAGCGCCTGGTGGACGATATATAACAACTGGTAAAAGTGGCTTTTCTAATTTCCATTTTGGATGAGAAAGACTGAGGGACAGCGATTCAAAAGAATCATAACTAATAACTGGTTTGGCATTAATCAATAATCCTGACTGAAAAATAGAAGCTACTCCTCCACCTCGGCCAGTTGTTCGAGGAACATGAAAATTTAAATAATTAACAGGAGTGGATTCATTTATACTAACAAAATCCTCCTGTTGTAGCCAAGTTTCTGTCAGACAGAATAAATCAATATGATGATCAGTTATCAGTTCATTAACTAACAGGGAATTAGAGGAAATAGATTTGATGTTCAATAATCCACAGTTAATGATTTTATGATTTTGTGTTATTAATATGCATGAGAGAAGCGGAGCATGCTCTATTCATGGAAGGGGAGCGTTGGTCAGGCTACTTCTTCTTGTGCCATGCTCTCTAAAATAGTTATCGAATCAAATGTTTACTTGTGTTGGTAAACAGATGTTTAACAGCCTGTTAAAATACACTAGAATGCAGGAAATGGTATATACTTTATTCAAAATTTTCTGGGGTAGCATAACTGGTTTGTTCCACTTTGGAGTAAACTGTTGGGGGAAGAATCAGTTTTGTGTTGTGTGTTTCCTTGACTGATGAAGCCTTCTGGATGGATGGTGAAACGTTTCAGCACAAAAAAAGAAACTGTCCAGATGACCTGACTGAAAAATGTTGGATTGTATACCTGGATTATTGAGCATGAACTTTGTTGAGGGATGACTGTATTTCCAAATCCCCTCTTAACTCTGCTACGGGGAACCAAAAAAAAAAAAGTGTTTTGCATTCATAACAAAAAAAAAAACAAATAAAACTTGGAGAAGTCCACTTAATTAACACATGGACATTTTGAACTGCGGCCACCGTCTTTACATTAGGTTATTTTTTTTTTTTGTTATCTTCTTTCTTTTCCCATTCCAATCATTTATACATGTTTTAAGATGTGTGTAACAAACATATTTTGGTGGAAAATTCTGAATATGAATGGAACTTTTTTTTCATTGATGTTACCATTTTTAACATATAATTTAACACAGAAAATCTGTTTTCTCATCTGTTAGCTGCTAGCAAGTTTTTTCGCACACATAGTTGAAATGTTTGTGTTTTGCAGCATTTTATATCGTGATAACCTATTTCTGTCGATGGACATCCAACTTGTTTTCTTTCTTTATAATTTCAGTCAGTTGGACTTTAATCACACTGCGCTCCTGAGCACTTTTTTGCCTCAGCTTCACTAAGGAAAGCTGCAAGCTGAAACAGGCGTACTTGTCAACCAAAGTACGAGCTGGTTTCAAAACCTGAGTGCCTTCAGTTCTATTTCGTATAGGCTTCGCCCTTTAAAACTGTCACTGGTGGGTTTATCCCGTCATGCAAAGCATCGCACTGAAAAAATTAGTCCACGCCCACCTGTTTTGTAGGCCCCACCCGGTCTGTATAAATTACGTTAAGAGCGGGAAATCGGCTCCCATTTTTCTTCAGCAAGCTAATAGCACTGTCAGAAGAACAAAGAAGGTTAAGTTGTCCAGCTTGACCGGCACAACCTTGTTTAGGCTGCCTGGGGTCCCGCCACGCCAACCTCCTGTTGTCCCGGTGAGTTCTCCTCCCCGAAGAGAAGCAGTCGAGCAGCCTTGTTTCAAGGTAAGCGCCGAGTAATATTTTTCAGTGGCGGGTCACTACATGCTGGATGACGCCATCGACCCTTTTTTCCTTTTAACAATGAGTTAAAAGTTTGAGTTTTTGGAATAAAACGTAAACATCATTCAGGGATTAAAGTGTCTGATTTCAGCCTGACTGTCAGTTCGTATGATCTCACAGCGGCTTTTCTCACACATCCTCCACACAAGAAAGCCGGTGTACTCCAAATAGGGTTTAAATCACTGCAGCCCGAGAAAACACACAAAATGCACGCGTGAGTGACACAGCAGCCAAAGTGAATGTTTTCAGCAGACCGAGTCCAGTGGGAAACCTCACTCTCAACCCAAGCAGTGCGCTGCCTCCTCAGTGCACGCCAGCTCACATCAGCACATCAGCCTGAGTGCGGCACAGAAGCACCACGCCCCCGCGGCATCGGCAGCCCTCACCTACACGGTTCCGCATGCCTGGGGGCGCACGCATCTTCCCTCAGCGTACGCCAGCTCACATCAGCACGGATGTGAGCCCGTAGCCTGAGCGCGGCACAGTAGTGCCTCAACCCCGCGGCAGCAACAGCCCTCACCCATGGCCCTACATGCTCAGGGGCGCGCGCATTTTCCCTCAGCGCACGCCAGCTCACATTATCATGGATGTGAGCCCGCAGCCTGAGCGCGGCACAGAAGCACCGCGCACCCGTGGCAGCCCTAAACCTACACGGTTCTGCATGTTCGGGGGCGAGCGCACCTTCCCTCAGCGCACGCCAGCTCACATCGACACAGATGTGAGCCCGCAGCCTGAGTGCGGCACACATGACGGCGGTGATTGGCGTCCGTAAATAACATGACGCAGCATAAACGCGTGCCCGCTTCCTGAACATTATGCAGAGTGACAGAGAGCATGCACTCTAGACAGATGGATGAACCGTTTTTATCAGCAGGGGATTCACGCTGCAGTTACAGCTCAAACCCCCTATTTGGAGGAACTTTAGAGACGTTTCTGTCATCTCCAGAATAGATCTCGTCCCCCCCACGCAGAAGTTCAGGAAATTCTGATAAAAAATCAGATTTGTCAATTTTCAACTGTGAGACAACATTTCCATTCAAAATGCGTTGAGTCGGCTCTGCAGCCGCTACACAGAGCAGGGAGGAGAATTCTGTTTTATCTGGACGATCTGTTGCTGCTGACCCGCTTTTCCAGACAGTTGGCAGCAGTGTAACTCACGTGAAACCGGCAGAGTGATAACAGCTGTTTCCGTCATGAAGTTATTAAGGACATGTGACCTGCTCACACGGTGCGACACCTCCAGAGGTGGTCCGCTTGTTTGCGTGTGGACCCGGTGAGGCAGAAGAGACGGTTGATCGGTGAGAATCGACCTGAGACACTGTGAAACCCTCTTGTTCTGTCACAGGGAGTTCCCGTCAGCAGACCTACGTCACATGTGTCAGTCTTCACAGACGCGTCCCTGTCAGGTTGGGAAGGCACATGTGTGTCTCGAGCTGTGGGGGTTCTGTGGCCACCCCACACATCAGCTCATATAAATGTTTTTGGAGTGTCGTACGGTTTTGAATGTGATTCAACACTTTGCCTCTATGCTGCGGAATCAACATGTGTTGATTCACGCAGACAACAAGCGACTGCTGCATACATAAACAGGCAAGGGGGTGTGCACTCAGCCCAAATGTTACACATTGCGAGACAGCTGCTGTGTTGGGCACACCAAAATCTGCTCTCCATCAGAGCAGTGTACATCCCCAGTGTTCTGAACAGGGGGGCAGATGTGATGTCCAGGGGCGGTCCGCGTCACGGGGACTGGACCCTTCATCTTCATGGCTCAGATGTGCAGAAATTTAGCAAAGTGGCCGTGGAGCTGTTTGCAACATGAGAGAACACTCAGTGTCAACTATGGTTCTCACTGAGCCCGCGAGACGAACCACTGCTAGGGGTGGACGCGTTTGCTTAAAGCCCGTGGCCCAAAATGCTTCTTTACGCATGTCCCCCACTCCCTCTGATATCACAGTTTTCTAAACCGAGTTCAGGAGTAGGGACTGACAGCTCTCCTGGTGGCTCCCGAGTGCGTGAACGCCCCATGGTTCCCAGTTTTACGACACTTGTTATCGGAGCGCCTGTGGAAACTGCCGTGAAGGGAGGATTCTCTTCTCCAGGCAGGAGGAGCAATCAGGAGTTACCCAGAAATAGGCCAGCACCTTTGAGTCTGGCCGCTGAGTGGATCTGCATCTACCACAGCGCTGTACACATCAAAGTGGGCAGCTTTTCAACGCTAGAGTAGGGAGAAAGGTGTAGAGGCCACCTCATGTCCACTAGGTGGCGTGCTGTCCTTTCTGTAGCAGCTGATTGACAGAAATCTGGCATTCAGCACGATTAAAACGTACGCTACAGCCATCTCTTCTTGTCACGAAGGTTTTGGGGACAGAACAGCTTTTAATCATCCGTTGATGAAGCGTTTTTTTAAAGGTGTACTGAGACGCAGGCCTGTTTTCACGCACACTTGTTCCACAGTGGGATTTAACGCTGGTCTTGCGAGCCCTGATCAAAGCTCCATTCGAGCCACTAGATCAGGTTCAGATTAAATTCTTGTCTCTTAAAAACAGCCCTGCTGTTGGCTTTAACATCCGTTAAGAGGGTGAGTGATTTATCTGCCCTCTCTGTCGCTCCGTCATGTCTCAAAATTCAGGCTGTTGTTTCATGGAATCTCATTTAAACTCACATCTGACTGCATGCATTTACAGTGTGAGATGTTGTTATCAGTCACAGGTTATGACTGTTGTTCTTGTTCTATGGTTATTAATCAGTTCATGACTTCTGTCATCAATCAGTTCATTTGATTAATAATCATCCATCCATCCATCCATTATCTTTACCCGTTTATTCCATTTTTGGTCACGGGGGTCGCTGGTGCCCATGTCCAGCAATCACTGTGCGAGGGGCGGGGTACACCCTGGTCAGGTCGCAAGTCCATCGCAGGGCCGATTAATAATCAGTTTATTTATTATTAATATGTTCACAATGAAGAGCTGTGGATCTGCTCTGTTCACGGCCTTTTTCAGCCTCTCCTCTTTTTCTGTTGAAAACCTTTCTGGGGCATTCATGCACTCGGAATGCGTAAATTACGCAATGCACGTCTGTGCATGGTGCGCGTAATTTGCCGCAATGTGTATTTAAGCACATGGAGAGCTGAGTGACAAGATGTTTTTTGGGCAAGCGGGCGCTTCTTATGGTGTTCGAATGGACCCAGTGAGGTGAGGACTACATCTGCTTCACCCTTAACCCACCAGCGACAGCCTTAAAGGTTGAAGCCTATATGCAATAGAACATTGGTTACGTACTGAACCTCCAGATTCTACGAGTATAGGCGTAGCACTTTAAGCGTCGGGCCTCACTGGCTCCTAAATGGCTGAAGACAAAGCTATTTGGGAGCCGATTACCCACTCTTAATGTAATTTATACGGACCGGGTGGGGCCCACACAACAGGTGGGCGTGGACTAATTTTTTCAGCCCGATGCTTTGCATGACGGGATAAACCCACCAGTGACAGCCTTAAAGGGCTACGCCTATACTCATAGAATCTGGGGTTACAGTACGTAACCAATGTTTTATTGAATAGCCTGGATAAAGCTGCAGTTGTTTAAAATATTATTTAAATGTTATTCAAACCATTCTGCACGTAACAATAAAAAATGTATATGTCCCTGCAGTGCTTGTTGAACATTTACATGGTATCACAGCATAAACTGAGAGGATCTGGATGTCTTATGTGTTTTGTGATCCTTGTGTGTCCCTGCTCTCCCTCATGTAATCAAGTTCCTGCTCCTCCTTCTGTCACATGTGTCGTTACACTTCCCCAGGTGTTTGTCATCATTCCCTTGCTAGTGTCCCTTTATATTCCTCATCCTTGTGTCTTCTTCTTTGTACGGTAAATGGATTGTCCAGTTAAGGCGTCTTGTTGTTTTCCACCATGTCTCCTTGTACTCACTAAGTAAGTTTGGATGCCACTTCAGCCCTTTGATTAATTGAAATAAATAGTATTTTACTTTATTCTTGAGTTCTCCGAGTCCTGTCTGCATTTGGGTTCAAACAAGATTCAGCTCATGATATAAACAAAATTAAATTCGCCTTTATTTTGATAAAGTCAAGGCAGAAGTGTTTTATTTTGTTTAGTGTTCTTGGATTTTATGGTGTAATTTTTGACAGTTGTTTGAGATTAGCTCAAGTACTTTAATGTTTTTGACTCTTTTATCCAAGATAATTTTCTCTGTTTCATTAAGATTAAACAAAGAATACTTATGCTTTTCATTAAACATGTAAAAAATATTGAACTTTTTGCTGTAAAGCAGTAATCTCTGTAATCTTCAGCTGGTACAACAATAAGCTGCTTGTCTTACCAGGAAAAAGATTTTATTTTTTGTTTATTTTAAGACTCAATCTATTGTCCCTTCACAATAAAAGGAAGTTTTTGATCATCACATTACATCCAGAACACAAAAAGACAAAATGCTTTTGAGTTTTCAAGACTTAAGAGATGAAATGAGAGGTGATCAGGCTTTACGAGGGCTGCTTCTAATTTTTTAGAAATTAGTCAAACATTTCATAAAAAAAAAACCTTCAGTGTTTGAAAACATTGATATTTGCGTCAGGTTTCTTAGTAGTTCTCATTTAGTTTTTATGTATTTTATTCAGTGTTTATTTTTATTCTTGTTGCTCCATGTTCGTTCAGTTCATTTCTCAGTTTCTTCTCTCAGTCAGCGCTGATCCATTCTGCCTGCCACACCATCCACGTGAGTCTCAAGTTCCATTAGTCCCAGTTGTAACTACTTTCTCTTCTACTTCACCATTACAGGGTTCCCAGATACTCTGGAAATCAGGGAAAACCTGTAAAATCATTTTCACATTTTCCAGACAAGGAAAACTCAAGAAATTTGAGGAGAAAAACATAAAAACTTGGGAAAAATTCACAGAATTTGAAAACTAATCTGATGATTTAAAGATGATCTTTCTGAGATTTTGACATGTTAGTAGTATCACTGAGTCCATCTTCTATTTTGACAGTGTGCCAATTAATAACCCTTTTATAAATCATAATGTTCTGCAGAGATTTGTGATTGTGTCTCCTTTTTGCAGTGGTCAGGGAGGCACAGATGTGAGTCTTGATCATTTGCTCAAAGCACTGCATGATGACAGATGTGAGTGCTATGGGCTGAAAGTCATTAAGGCAGGATGCTGCAGAGGTCTTTGGGATGGGGACAACAGTTGAGGTCTTGAAGACTATGGGCACAATACACTGGCTCAGAGACAGGTTAAAGATGGTGGTAAACACCCTGGTGAGTTGGTCGGCTCACACTCTCAGCACCCGTCCTGGGAGGCCATCAGGCCCTGGTGCCTTGTGAGGGTTTACCTTCTTGAACGCCCGTCTCACTGCAGCAGTGTCTAAACAGAGTGGAGCATCCTCACTGTCTACATGTGGTCTGGTGGCAAGTGTGGTGGTGTTTGCATCAAATCAGGCGTAGAAAGAAAACTCCACTCACATTCTGCTTCCACAGATACTTACCAGTACAGTACAGCCCCTGAATATATTTTATTTAATTCATTTTATTAATAGTTGAAGTTACTCAAAAGAAAGTTTATTTCTTTTTTCTTCCTTGTGGACTTTGACAGATTGTCTTGCTCAAATAAACGCAGCAGTTTAAGATTTGATCACAGCCTCGTGGCTCAAGCTGCCCTGATTGGATAAGATTTTAAAATGGACACGCCCCTTTTAGAATGAGTTAAGCTGACACTCAGAGGAGTCTCGTCTCGTGTTGTTTTGGGGTCGTCATGTGTGTTTGGAGAGGAGAGAGATCGACACACGGAAGAACTCAGAAAAACCCTCGGAGCCGTGCAGCCCAAGACTTTGTCTGGTCCTTGAGAGGATCCACTCCCAGGACAGACTCAAAGCCACCAGCTGCCTTTCTGCTCAGCATCTTCTACAAGAACTGAAGAACAACACATGAGCTCTGAAGGAGATAACATTTCCTTCCACCCACCAAGACCACCTCAAAGTGCCAGCTTAGTTTATAATTTATTTTTAATCCATGAACCTCAGATAAGTTTTTCAAAACTTCTCTTTTAATTTAGTCTAACGTTATATAAACATTTTCTCTCAAAGTTCAAAAGCTATATTATCTTGTTCATCCCTTCAATATTACCAGTCTTATTTTCATACACTGTTGCTGTTTTTAATATGTCCATATGCAAAAATAAAGGTAACATGAATGGTGGCTAACATAAACCAGTGTTTGTGTGTTTTAATATAAATAAGATATAACAGCATGAAAATAACTCGTATACTTTGATTATTCTTTTGAGACTCGATTTTTAATAAAATATTTCAATT
>NW_023618969.1:0-17875 GCF_014905685.2 Nematolebias whitei
AGTGGGAATCACAGATTCAACAAGAAACACAATCTTATTTCACAACAATTCCCCCTTTCGACCTCATCTAAAGAGGTCGACATCAAGCGGAAGAATATGCTTCTCTGCGCCGGCGTGGTTGCATCTTAAAATCAGAAAGTTCATAACCTCTGCGCATTAGGAGCTGACGAGCTATTTCAGGGTCCCGCTTCTCTAAAGTGGAACTGATAAGACGTACTGACAGGGATCTCAGGCAGGGAATACAACAACATCCACATGTGATTAAAATAGCTGCAAATACTGCAATTGACATCAACATGGACACAATCATCTGCTTCCAGGGGCCAAACACTTTGAAGAGCCATTCATCAAGAGGATTATCTACACCAGAGTGGGATTTCATCTCGTTTGAGAGGGTGCGCAGGCCTTCTAGGGCCCTAGTGACCTTACCGTCAGGCGCCGTGTTATTTGGTATAAAACTACAACATAACTCACCAAACATACTACACACTCCTTGTCGCTCAGCTAAAATCATGTCTAGAGCCATTCGATTTTGTACAGCCATCAGAGAAGTTGGAGCTAGTTGCTCCGCTAAGCCCTCAACAGCGTCTCTGGTAAGGTTGGACAGACGCATGACATTGTAATGTATGTAATTTATTCGGTCAACATTTTTATTTGGTGTAATTGGGAAATATGCTGAAACAACAGGTAAATTTTCAAAACCTGTCGCAATCTGATCTACTAATTTGTGCTCATCAGGAACTCCCCGAGGGATTCCTATGGCATCAATATATGTAGTGGAGTCCACAGTGGGGTCAAAATTATGCGTTGAACGTCTCTTCCTACTGGGAGAGATGGAGGTGTCATTTAAAACTTCCAAACGAGGGCCAATCAAGGTTAACGATGCAGCTAAGCGTACTAATGCACACAATCCCACAGAATCCTGAGGGATATGTGTTAGTAAACGTCTACCACCACAATAATAATACAGATCAGCGCGAGCCACCTTACCCACACGGGTGTTGTCAGAGACATTTTGTTGCGTGTTATTACACCATTCATCCTGAATTTGTCCTAAGGCAACTCTTTTATTTGCAGTTGAGGTGTAATTAAAACAGTAATAGTCAAATCGTTCTACCGGAGTAAACGAGCCTAATTTGGTTATATTAGAAATAATTGGGAACACCTGATCTAATATAGTGCAATTCTTAGTATATTTTCTCATAGTCAGACTTAACATGCAATGAAATCCCCAAGCGTCCTCTAGGTGTAATGGAGCTGGCTGGGTGTACAAATTCGGTCGAGCTGCAGCACAAGCTACACATTCAGACAAAGAAGCCTGTCTAGCAGCCTCAGCGAGCCAAGCTAACCAAATGTTAGAGTCAGTATAGCCAGTGGACATAGCAATCACATCCACAGGGGTTAAGCTGGTATAGTCAACACTATCAATTCGCATAGACATTGGGAGCGATGACTTCTGGGTCGGAGGAGGAGTAGGGTCTTGGACTGGCAACTCTGTAAGAGCAAGTTGTAACACCCAGAAAGGGTCCTTGCCAGCGACATCCGCGGCTACAAGCACATAAATGGGTTCCATCACCAAGGTGTAGATCATCTCACGCTTTATTCTGGTTAACTTATTCCAAGTACGAACATACTGAAAGGACAATAACAAGTATCTGTTATTTTTTGCCAAGGTGGCATGCGCCCTCCACCAATCTCTGTAATTAGTCTGATGTCCAGACATATCAGGTTTCCATGATCCCGAATACAACGTGACATAATTCCACTCATGGCACCATGAACATCTGGATGGATTGGGACATGGACAAATATAAAAGGCTGCACTCGCAATACGGTAATCCGTACAATAAAACATGTCACAGATTGGCAGGCTTAGGGTAGTAGTGGTGTCTTTGGGATACTCTACTTTCAGCACTGGAAGGCCATACGCATCTTTCATGACTGTGTGTGGTGTCACACTCCTTCGCACCCTGCCTGTTGCACCAGTCTGCTCACACTCTGGTAAACCGGGAATAATGCAGAAATATTCAAAAGAGAAAATGAGTGACAACACGATGGATGACAAAACACCTATCCCTATCACCACGTGCTTTGGTGGCCACCGCATTTTGATCTTGTAAACAGAAACTGTACTCAATAAATGAAGATGTCTCGCACAGCGACTTCCTCAGCAGACAGCCAGGCAAGCAGTTCCTTTAACACAAAATGAATACAAAATAACACTCTGTTAATATACTGCTTATAATTGATTATAGATATTTCTTTTTAACGTTACAAACTGAATATACTTATCACTTTCAAGCTAAGTTAATAAATGGATGCGCTCTAAATCAAAACTGCAATTAAAAGATAAGAGAAAAATGGTTAGTACACATGTCATACAATATTGTTACAATCACAAGTACTCAGGGCATACCCTGGGGTGCTCAGAGACCGTTCCTCCTATGTCTCTGAGTTTTCTTCGTGAAGTGTGAGACTCTAAGATGTCGTGTTTTTGTCGTTTCTAGGTGTCTGTACTAAATGTGGCTATTCCAGCACCCGGTGACCCACTCAAACAAAGTCCTTCAGGGCCCGCACGCAACTACACCAGGCTGCTTTGGACTACCTTGACATGAATGTCCAATTTTACGACTTTAGATGGTTTCTGCCAGCTCTCTCGCTCTTCCTGGCTCTGAGGCAGGCGCACACTGGCTCCAGTGGTACCAAACGTCCCCCTTTCCTCTGAGGCAGACTGCGTGGGACGTTCTCTCTGTCACCTGATAGGGGCCCGTCCACCTGGGCTCCTGCCACTTCCTTTTAATGACCCTCAGCAAGACCCACTCCTCGGTGGGGAGACCAGGTTCCTCTGGTCTTTCTGTCAGGCTCTGTTTGTGGTGGACCTGCTGAGTAAAGTTAGACACTAATGCTTTTAACTCATCAAAGTATACCTTATGGTCCATCTTACGGTCCTCCTCTCTGGTCAGTGAGCATACGGTTGGTCCAGGAAAGGGTCTACCTGTAGTTAACTCATAGGGAGAAAAGCCAGTTCCATTATTAACAGAAGTTCTCACGGTCATTAAGGCAATTGGTAATGCTTCCACCCAGTTCAATTTAGTCTGTGCACAGATTTTGCCCAATTTTTGTTTTATATTCTGGTTCATCCTTTCGACCTTCCCTTGAGACTGGGGATGGTACACGGTTCCAAAAGCATGTTTTAGGCCTAACATTTTTTCCACAGCCTGCAGATCTGTGTTTTTAAAATGTGTGCCATTGTCTGATCTGATTTTTTCTGGGAAACCGTGTCTGGGGATATAATGGTTAATCAGAAACTTCACCACTGTTTTGCTGTCTTCTCTTCTTGCAGGTATGGCTTCTGGCCACCCTGTAAATGCGTCAACACACATCAATACATATCTGAACCCTTTAACAGGTTCCAACATATCAGTGTAATCTAGAATCTCCTCCTGTCCCGGTCGGTGCAGGAGAGGAAAAGAACCTCGTTCAGGTTTTACTGTAGGCCGAATGTTGTACTTTAAACAAACGTTACAGGTGTCAACATATGCTGTTACCATATTTTTTAGATGAGGGTGCCACCATTGTTGAAGATTCCTTAGCATTTGTCTGCATCTCACGTGTGCTAATCCATGTGCTTCCTGAAATACTGCCTGTTTTAAAGTCATAGGCAAGATCCACTTCTGATTCGGTCCTACCCATACTTTAAACTCCCCTTTTTTCTGACCTCCTCTGTTAAACCATAATGTCTTTTCCTCTGGGGAGGCTGTCGTCTGAGCCTCTGCTACATTTTTCTCATCCCAATGATTCACTTTCTGACATTCCTCTTCCACTGTCACCATCTGGACTCTTGGCAAATAGCCAGCAGCTATCTTGGCTGCTCTGTCAGCTTGCCTGTTTCCTTCCGCTGTGTCTGATTGTGTATCATCATGACCTTTGCACTTCACAACCGCCACTTTTGCTGGCCACATCAAACTGTCAGCTAAATCCTTAATGAGTTCCTCATGTTTAATTGGTTTGTTACCTGCTATTCGAAAACCAGCTCTTTTCCACTGTGGTAATTGCACATGAACTACACCATAAGCATACGCCGAGTCTGTGTACACTGTAACCTCTTTTCCTTTGCTCATTTTCAAAGCCTCAACGACTGCCTGAATTTCAGCTTTTTGAGCTGACTGATGACCTTCTAGCTGCCCTGAGCTCAGTACCTCGTACTCATCACCATTCTGCTGTACCACAGCAAATCCTGATCTCAAAGACCCATCCTCAAGTCTGAAGCAGCAACCATCTGTGTAGAGTATATTCAAATGTGGTATGAGTTCAGTCTGTAAATCAGGTCTAATGCGTTCCTCCACGTACACTTTTTGCACACAATCATGTGCCTGTGTTGTTTGCATACCATCTGCCATGTTTATGCCTTCATGCAGGAACAATAAATTCGGTTCTGATAGGATGTTGCTCATGCGTCTTTGCTTTAAGGATGTCATTGTAAAGAGCTCAGAATTAACATACGCTACTATGTTGTGTGTCGTTAGGATGTGTAGTGGGTGTCCCATGACGATGTGTGCTGTTTTTGAAACAATCCTTGCCAGACCTGCCGCTGCCTGTGTACATGTTGGATGACGCTTCTCAGTACCATCCAACATCACACTTGCGTACATCAACACCTGTCTACCACCCCCCTTTTTCTGAAACAGAACACCATTAACAGTGTTTTCTGCTTCAGAAACATCAAGAAAAAACGGGGCAGAGTAGTCAGGCAGAGCCAAATCAGCTGCTCTGGACAAGAGTTGCTTCAGTTTAATAAACACATGCTCTGCATCTGTGTTCCACACAAGTGTTGCTTTTAGGTTTCTGTTACCTTGATCTTTTACCATCTGTCTGAGTGGAGTGGTGAGTTCACTATAATCAGGTATATAGTGTCTGCTGTACCCAGTTAAACCTAAAAAGGATAACATGTCTTGTACAGTGGTGGGTTTTGGATGATGTAGTATAGACGCCCTGTGTTCTGGTGAAAGTGTTGTACCATTAGCAGAGACCAACCTACCGAGGAAAGAGACCTGTGTACGAACTGCTTGAAGTTTAGATTTACTAACTTTAAAACCTGCATCATGCAGGTGAAGCAGGACAGCCTGAGTGGCTGTAAGACAGTCATGTGCTGTTTCAGAGGCTATCAGTAAATCATCAACATGTTGGACCAAAGTGGTGCCTCTGGGGAGTGGAAGCTGTACAAGAATATTCTTTAAAACATGATTGAAAATGCCTGGCGATAATGCAAAACCCTGAGGCAAGCGAGTGTATCGGTACTGGCAACCGTTAAATGTGAATGAGAAAATGTCACGCAATTCCTCTGATAAGGGCAGGCAATAAAAGGCGTTAGCCAAATCAATGCAGGTCATCCACTTCTGGTTCGGAGTCAGTTGGGTCAGTGCAACATAGGGATTTGGTACTGGTGACGTAGGTGTCTTAAGTATGGCGTTGATCGACCTAAGATCATGTACCATTCTGTACTTTCCAGTCCCCGCCTTCTCAACAGGTAGAATGGGAGTATTCCAGTCTGAATGTGAGTGTTCGAGGACCCCTGCTCTCAGCAACCCTTGGACTGTGTCAGTCAAACCTTGTTCAGTCTCAGGTCTATGAGAATACTGATACAACCATATAGGTTCGTTGTGGGTCAGTTCAAAAGAGATTGGGAGGCATTTAACATAACCTACATCTTCAGGTCCCTGAGACCAGAGAGATGCAGGAAGTGTGTCTAACATATGAGGAACATCTGAATGGTCAGTTTTTTCTCTGCCATGGTCTCTGGAGATCACCTCATGGTCTAGCTTACCTGCATCATGAACAGCTAAGTCAATGCTATAGCAGTCGGTTGATGATGAGTAAGCGAGCTGAGGTATTTGTGTTGGGACCCAATCTGTGGCAGAGACAGCAGCCTTCACCATTGGGCCCAAGTCTTTAGCCTGATGTGTGGGAGCTAAAGCTAATGAGACGTGTGGGATCGCTTCAGACGACATCATGTACCACTCCAATTGAGATGGTGTGAGGGTGACGTGAGAAGCCACGCCTTGTGGACCAACTATAAGCCGGTCTGATATTAATGGCCACTCAGTGTCCTGCAAGTGCTGAGCAAAATGCTCCCTGTAGCAATCATCAGAATCACGGTCATAAAAGAGAGTGACATGTAATGGATCTAGAGGTGGGACATAGGGACACAGAGCATCAAGCCATGGCCTCCACAACAAGTAGGCAGAGTAAAGTCCAGTGTGTTCAGGTGTCTCGGGGCGCAGCAATGCCCAATAGATGTCAGCTACTTCCTCATGTATCGGCTGTACCAAGCACTGTGATGACAAAGAGGAGGAAGAAGCAGAACAAGTCCAGGTCACACCACTTGGTAAAGTAACACGTAAACCAGTTTGTTCACACATTATTGTTGCACCTAGTTTTTTTAACAAGTCTCTTCCAAGCAGGTTGACAGGTACACGTGTGGACAGAACAAATGGATGTGTCACTGTTTGAAGTCCTGCTGTTACTACGAGAGGTTCAGTTAGAGACAGTTTTTGTTGTACCCCAGCGAAACCGATCACAGACACAGTGTCCGCACTGGCATGTTCATCAAATCCCTGCTCATTGAGGGTTGAATAGGTAGCTCCAGTGTCCACGAGGAATGATAGGTCTTTATTCATGACCTTCATCTTCACCATAGGGTCTGCTCCTCCCCCTATGGTGTGATTACTCTGTGGGGTGTGTCATTGCTGGTAGTATCCACCTGGTGGCGCCCAAGGTGGATCCTGCTGGCCAGAGGTAGGTGCCGGTGGCGCCATCTGGTGGTTGGGAGCTGAGTAGTGATGTGCTCCTCCTCTTTGGGCGTTGGCCTGCTTGTGATAACAATCACGCGCCCAATGACCTGGTTTGTGACAGTAGTGACAGACATCTTGTGCTCTGCCTCCCTGCGTGTACCCCCGACCGAAACCTCTGCCCCGAGACCCCCCTCTTTCTCCCCACTGCCCTCTGGGCCGTCCCCGAGGATATACAACAGGAAGCGGGGGTTGGGCGGTTACAGGACACTGATAAGCAGCCTCAGAACACTGAAACACAGTGTCAGCTTGTACCATCTGTTTTGACTCTTTTTTAGATTGTACTACATCCCTAGCCTGTTTCAATTGTAGCTTTAAGAGCTGCGTTTGCATATCTTTCAGTTCAGAGGAAGTTTTAGTCTCCTCATCAGCCACACATTGCAGATGATGAATAAGATGCCGTTCCCACATGGCAGCATCTGCTGTGGGCAAATCAGGGTTAATTTTCATTGCCTTACTGACTGCTGCGGGTACACCATCTAGTATTGCTTGTCTAAAAAAATACTTTTGATTTTCCCCCTGACCATGGCAGTGTGTTCTGTCATACCAGTCCTGTTTACACACATCTAAATATGCAGTGGGGTTCTGACCAGGCTTCCAGGTGAACTTAGGAACCCCTGTACCTTCTGGAAGGGGATAAGCATGTCTGAGAGCGGCGGCAAATCTCTGATACTGCAACAACATGCAAGTTGAGTCAGGTATGTTACAATTCCACCCAGCAGCTCTCTCTATCTCATCCATCCTAGTAGAAGTTACACACCTTCCCAACAGCGCCCTCATGTCTCCCACAGCTAAATTAATACCTTTAGTTAAGGAGTCCACTACATTCAACCACTTACTTCCTCCTTCTGTGAGGGGAGGGAGTTTGTCCACTAACGCCTGCACATCACCTAGCGCAAGAGGTTTATAACGTATCTGATTTCCTGCCTGTAGAAGGGGAAAAGAACCAGTACTTAACGATGGATCCACGTTTTCAACAGGGATAGAAGCGTGATCTGGTGGTGGAAGAGCTGCCGACAAATCAGAAGTAATTCGTATTGCTTGTGGCCAAAAAGGATTCTGTACGCGTGTCTGGGGCGTGGCAGGCAATTGGTGAGTACAGGTGAGCGGGTTTTGAGACAACCCTGCACGATTCTTCCAACCCTGCAGACCCACGAGCACGCCCTCTCCATCCTGGGAGCTGTCAGAGGGAGATGCTGAGGGTACAAAGAGGGAAGAAGTGTGCAAATCAGGGTGTCCTGTGGGATTAGCAGACTGACTCCACCCATCTTTAATTACCCATTGCTGCATGTTCTTTGTGTTCCCTCCACCCTCGGTTTGGAATGGTGTACTGATGGACTGTGTAAAACACGGCATTTCTGGTGCCACAAGGGGTTTTGTTTTAACTGGGATGGGTGACTCCCCCCTCAGCTGCGAGGGGGTGTCAGTGACCTCCCCCACCTGTAACCTTCCATCTGTTATGTGATAAATGGGGTACATTCCTGTAGGGGGATGTGCTGACTGATTGCTACTTGAGTTATAAGGAGGGGGAGCTGAACTACCCACTTCCTCACTCTTTGTTTTAGGCTGCGCCACCAGTTGCTGTTTTCTCAACAAATGGGACGAACCCTGTGCCACAAAGACCAATTTCAACCACTCTTTTCTTTCATATTTAACCTCCCTCATTAACTTTCTGTATTTACCTTTCTGCAGGGCGTTCGCCTCTCTTTTTTGCTTGTCAAACTTATCCTCATCTCTCGAGCATTCTTTAATTTTATCCCACATTAAAGATATCACATCTTGTCTCTCTTGAGAATTATTTTCTATTTTTTGTAATTTTTGCACGAGAGCTTTTTTTTTAGCTTTTTATTATATTCCAACATCTCTAATGCTTGTCTCACAATTTCAACTTGCTCCTTTACCGGTTTAAAACTTTCCTGCTCGCACTTTTGTAACATGAGACGCTGCACTTCTGTGTCCATTCTCTCAGGAAATTCAAACACACACCACACACCTCTTTTTTTATTGTCACTGGAAAAATCTGGAACTTTTTTTTCTACACATTCATACTGTGGTCTTATATTTGACAAAAACACAAACAACAAAATAAACAAACAAGATACTGACCACTTATTTCAACATTCACGCGAGTCAGACGCCAGGAATAATCACAATGGTCACCCTTGAAAATGTTGTTGTTGTTTTTTTTAAAACAAAATGTGTTGACTTCCCTTTTAATATCCTAGAAGACAGCAATATTTGTGAACCTGTGACTTCTCTACTCACCACAGATCATAAGTTATTTTATTCAACAAATCTAATTATTAGTTCTGATTTTATTTTAATCTATGCGGTGCGTGCGTCGTATTTAATTAATTACTATCCCACCCAGTCCCGCACTTACTTAATGAACTTCCAATTTTTAAGTAAGTTTAAATTAACACTGTTTTCAGTTAGACACCACCCTAACAAGTTTACAGTTCAACTTAGTCTCAGAGTTACAGGGATGACGGCGAATAAATGATTTATCCTAGAACCCCACCCCCTCTGGTCCAGAGCCCCGTCGGACCCTGGTTGGCTTGACTATTGCGTGATTTATCTGGGACTGGTTTTATTACTTTTATCTTACTTTTATCTTATTCTTACAGTCGACGTAAACTTCTCTATTTAAAACTATTTATTTGGGAGTCATACACACTGAGCAAATTTGCCTATAAAAAGCCCAATTTTACAGAGTTTGTAAAGTAACCTTTTTTATAGCGCGCGCCGTAGATCAGTGTGAAGGACTCGGTAACTATTTCTCAAATCTCGGTGGGACCTCCATTTTGTTGTGTTTTTCTTTATTTCTCCACCCGAGCTCTGTTACCGGTCAATCCTGCAGGAGGAGTCAAGACACGCACTTCACAATACGACAAACGCACCTTCAAGTTTACGAATATTTAATAAGCAAAGAAAGTCACAAAGTCAAAAAGTTAAAAAGTCAAAAAGTCACAGATTCACAAGCATAAACAGTGGATTAGTTAAATGCAGTCATTATTTTAACATATTATTAAATGGATGCATCCATTCTAAACTATTCAATACAACCTTATTAAGGAGGATTCTGAAGAAGACCGTCTCTCTGCTTCATCTGGCTGCCGCTTCGTCTCTGCTTCGAGCAGAAAACTGCACTCCCTTTGTCTAAAAACAGGGCGTTCCTTCACACAGCAAAACTAACTTTTCACCGTGTTTTAAGCCTGCTGTCATGGGATTGGCCAGTTTCAATCCAATCAAAAGTGTGAGACATCGTGTTACATTATGTAAACAGGAACAGACTTCAATCTGTGGGAGCCTCTTCAAAGTAAAACAGGAAGTGGGCCAATTTCAAAGTAAAACAAGAAGTGGGAATCACAGATTCAACAAGAAACACAATCTTATTTCACAACATTAATCATCAGAACATGGAAATGGTTTGACATATAGTTTTTAATTCAATATTTAAAATGCTATTCTAAACAATGGTGCTGGAAGATGTCAGAGATTTTACATTAATAGATAAAGTAAACATTTTAATGTTACAGCACTGACAGGCAGCAGCAATGTATATTTTAGCTACCTGTTAGCTGCTAGCTAGCTTACTTTTCAATTGGAGGCTGTTTCCTTACACAGTTACAGAATGGTAATTTGATAATGATGGATAATGTTACCACAGCTAACTAACACATAAATACTGTTTTTATTAATGTTAATATAGAAAATAAACCTTTAAACGTTAGAGCACTGACAGCCCGTGTTGTATATTTTAGCTACTGTGGCTAAACTTGCTGCAAAGTTACCACAGCTAACAAACACAAATACTGTTTTTATTAACCTTACCTTGTGCTATATCTTGTAATATAACCTCTATAAATAAAGGTTGAATTAATGAAATTCCGTGACGTTTACAGACAGATCTACCAAGGGAGAATAGACCCTGAAGCAATGATTCACAGCATCGAGTCAAAAAGGAAGTTGTCTGACATCATGTGAAAAGGGCCTATTGGTGCCAGGACTACTTAAGGCTTCAGTTGAGCTCCAGTCATTACTGGAGCATTGTTCTACCTGCCGGTATATATGCTTCCAGCCCAGTATAGTGTTTAGAAACGTAAATACTTACCTTGTTTCTGTCTGCATGTTTTCAGAGTCTTGATGTCCTGGATCTCGTCCTTTAACCTGAAGTATTGGAGAAACCCTTGGAGGATACCTCCAAAAAAGTTCAATCTGGTCCTCTGGACATTAAAAAAAAACAAAGCAAAAAAAATGTAGATACTGTTGAGGTCTTTCAAAACTATGAGAACCAACTTTCAAACACTTAGCTCAAAACTGCCTCAACCTGAGATCGTTCAGTGGAAAGAAGACAGAGTCAAAAACATAGCCTGAGAAGTGGTTCTGAATTCAGACAAAGATTTATTTTACCTTCACAGCGCTGGAAGGGAGACGCCTCACATGCACGTTACATCCATTTTACACGTCTTACACATCTCACACGTCTCCGTTACAAAATGTCTTTGCTTCGTTTTAAATACAGCCTTATCAGTTACATTGGGATTTCCTTATCATGATGTTGTTCTCTGGGGCAGCTGATGTTCCTGGGTGTAGTCTGGCATGGTCTTGTTTTTTCACCCACTGCCCCCAGCTGACTGTGATCTGTTCTGGCAAGATAACAGTAGTCTGGTCCTCTTTGTACAAGGAGTTACGCAGATCATGAACTTATGACGTACATCATGATTTTGCGGTTTTTATCATACACAGAGAAATATTTCATGTCAGAGCATAGCAGAAAAGGTGACATTATAAAACATTTCCCCCTTTTGGTCCCCCCAAGGGGACCACCTCTTTGGCTGCAAACATCTGTCCCTGACGAGTGTCCAGAACTTGTGCTGGAAAAATCCCCAGGGCAACGGTGTAATGGTGCGGGGTAAAAACAGCACAACGCCTCACGCCCCTTGTGACGACGACCAAGATGGCGTTCCAGTGCACTCTTACAATCATCCTTACCCTGTGTCATAAATTTAACAAAATTGCTGTTTAAATGATATAACAATAGCTATCAAATGAGCCATTAATAAGATAAATATAGCACAACTTAGTGAAAAAACGCAATAAAATGTCTAAAAATGTAATTCTCTGTCAGTTGGTTACAAAGCGCACAGTGGATGCCTGTATTTTAAAAGGACCACAACTTGTTGGCCTGCGTCTTTAACAGTGACTACGAATTGGTTGGACAATTAAGGTCCATCTCATAGAGGCATTGTCCGTCGCGTTGCCACAGACTGAAAGAGAGAGAGAGAGAGAGAGAGAGAGAGAGAGAGAGAGAGTTTCAGTAAAAGTTAAAATGGAGCCACATGCATTTATCTAAGTTTCCTATTGCTAGCAGTATGATAAAATATCCAAACCAATACTCAACAGTAATTTGGAAGTAGGGGAAGCAAAGTAACACATGTAATTATAATATGTATAAGAATCAACTTAAAGCAAAGAAAAATGGTGTGAAACACATATTAGGAGACAGGTTGTGAAGCCAGTGTCAGCAGCTCTTGGGTTATGCCACCAGGGAGAGCTCGAATTCCGTGTGGCTTGAAGGATCGCTGGTTGACAACATCTGATATCCAGAAGGTCTATCCCCGCTCCCTTTCTCGATGGTCAAGGTGATACAACGCACCACGAGTGATCTTGCACAGGGCACACAGCAGCAACCACATACGACCAGTACACCTAGAAGGGTGGCAATGGAGACAAACAAAGACAAAACCACCGCCTTCCATTTCCCAAACACATCCGTGAACCAGCTGTCTAATGGGTTGTGCAGACCTGAGTGTTCATGCATGGTCTTACTCAGCGTCCTCAATCCCTCCAGTGCCCTGGTCACTGACCCGTCAGAACCTGTATTGTTGGGGATGAAAGTACAACACATATCTCCAAACATAGCACAAGTTCAGCCCTCTAAGGCACGTGACTGTGTAGAAACAAACTTACGGGTCACCAGATGTAGATGAACATATGCTGATATATATTCATAAATTAAACGGATTCTTTCATTTTTCTGGACTGTATAATGTACGTGCATTGAATTTAATAAAATGTGGACGGAAACGTGTTTATCTTTGACTCACCAACGACAGTGGGTCATTTATTTAAAAACGATTTAAACACATCACACATTTACATTAATTTGGCAAAATGATTTATAACAACATGGCTAATTTAGCAAGTTTTACAAGGAGGAAACAATACGGCGATTGTTTTCTCACTTCCAGCAGTACAACAGACATTAACCATACGGCGATGGTTGAAAAACTTCACAACAGACATTTCTGGAAATATCTGGATTAATTTGCTAGCAGATAGAAGAGTTTAAAGACTGAAGTTTAGAGGGAGGGAGATGGTGTGTGTGTGAGTGAAAAGTGTTAAACAGAACGGCACCCTCCATTCGACCCAGCTTTCCTCGGTACGCTCGGTAGTGAACTCGACTCATTACCTCTCTGACGATGAATCAGTGGAAGCGGAGCTCCAGTTAAGCTACCGGTCCAGCGTCTCCGTAGGATGGCAGAGAACCGTCCGGAGTGGTGGCGGGACTTCATCAACAACAGTTTACCTCACGAGTGGACTTCACATGAGTGGAGTCCTTCAGAAGTTCCACTCAGAGGTGGAAGATGTCATAATTCCCACAAGACTCGGAAGAGCTCTGGATTATGCTGGACTTCTGTTCTCCCAAACGACTGGAGCTGCAAACTCTCCACCCGACTCCAACTGGGTTGAACTAAGAAGTACCGACATTTAAAGAGCTCTGTTTCCGGTTCATTTGGGAGTTTCTGATTGGTCGATGGACCAAAACAGAGGTGTGTTTTGTGATGTAAGGTGTTATTAAAAGTCAAGGAAAAAGATTAAGATTGTTTAAGAACAGACAGAAGATATTATGAAGAACTCAGACTTCGTGGAGTCAATTCTCTAGTATCTTGCTGTAAAAGTTAAACATGACATTTCTTTTTCAGTAAACTTGCAGTTGACCGAAACTTGAACTTTGACCAACTTACACAACTTGCTCATTTCAAACAGACGATCAAGAAATTGAATCATTACTCTGTAACATATTCCAACTTGATTTCCACTTTGAATGAGGATTAAAAATCGTTATTACTGTTTCACAGTTGATTTAAAAATGAGTAGTTCACTTCAACATTTAAACATTGTTTGAACTAACACAATTTGATTATCAAACATTTGTAAAATAGTAATGATAATCGAAAGTAGTCTTCTTTCACTTGATTAATTCAAGAAAGAAAGTCTCAGGATGGGTCAACCTGTATTTCTGGATTCAAATCAATGAAATGACAGTTTCTGTCCCATAAGGTCCTTAAGGTCAGGATTTGACCTCAGGCCTAGTTCACTACAACTGTATTTTCTATCTCTACCACTAAAAAGGGGTTTGTCAATATAAAATATTTCATTATTACTTCTACACTATAATGGTTTTATAGAACAACATAAACCACATTCCATTCATACTTTCATCCTCTTTTTTTTATGTTTACAAACCTGAACCTCAAAAAGGATATGAAGGATTTCTCCAGAGTCCTTTACTCTGGTTCTTCCTGAAAGAAGCAAAGTTATTTTTCACAAGAAAACACAGCAATATGTGATTACCACATGCAGTGAAGATGAGTAATCAGAAGAGTTAAGGTTTCAAAATTTAGTGGTGAGTATTTGGCATGAGTGATGTTAATTTTTAGTTAAGATGATAGATTTTATTTGTCTTCTTTCCTCCTGCCTGTGGGAAAGAATTTAGTAAACGCATGCGCAGAAAATATATTTTCATTAATCACCCTGTCCTCAAAACAGCACAATACAGCATTAAACATTGACTTTGCTGATAAATAGAGCTGGAAAAATAAAAGGAAGTCAAAATTAGTTATTCAGCTCTGCCATAGCTCCTCCGGAGATCTGTTTAGGTAAAACAAAAACAAAAGTTTCACAATATATGACTATCGTAACAATGTGGTTAAAAACACTCTATACACGAGAACCTAATTAATTTATCAGTCCAGTCCAGTCTTAGTCATGGCAAATCAAATGTATTTAAGAACACAGATCCACCACATTTTCATTGTTCTTCTAGGTCTAGGGGCATCCCCCTAAGAGATCCGTCATGTATACATTCAAAGGAAGAAAGATAAATACTTTGGTTATTAAGAGCGTTATAACTTAAAATCTCCTATTTACACACAAATGATCTAGCAAAGCAAGTCTGTACATCAATCACTGCTCCTTCTCAGTCGCCCTCATTAGTCTCCACATGTTCTTTTTCTTCTGGTGCCGCCCCATTTTGGAGTTCAGTAACCTGTTCAAGTGTAAGTTTGTATTTTATCTCTTCCTCTACTGCAACTGTCATCATCAAGGGAGGGTATCCTACTGCGGCTTTTGCTGCGTTGTCCGCTGCTTAATTGCCCTGAGCTGTGTAGGAGTCACTGTTATCATGTCCTTTGCATTTCATTACTGCCATTCTCAAGGGCAGCAGAAGAGCCTCTGTTTACTCTTTCATGTCTGCTTCGTGTTTAATGGTTTTTCCTCCTGCTGTCAAAACACCTGCTCTAATCCATTGACAAAGTTCCACATGGACTGCTCCTATTGCATAGGCAGAATCTGTGTAAACATTCAGTGCTTCTACCACTGCTCTGACCTCTGCTCTCTGTGCAGATGGTGCACCTTCCAGCTGTTCTGTTTTTATCACTTCATAGCCTGTATCGGTTTTTTCCACTATTGCATAACCTACTTTCAGGCCTTCTGTTGGATGTCTGTAACAACACCCGTCTGTGAATAAGTGTCTTACCCGTATTCCCCAAAGTGGAAATGCTTCTAGATCTGGCCTCACCTTCTCCAGCTTGACCACCAGCTCTTCACATCGGTGAGGCTCACCTTCTGCAACACAATCTGCCATATTTATTCCCTCATGTGAGAATGTTATGTTGGGGGCTTCTAAGATTTTTGATAGTCTGTGTTGTCTAAGAGCTGTCATCGTAAAACACTGTGAGTTCACATAGGCAACCACACTATGTGTTGTCAGCACCTGCAGGGCGTGGCCCATGACTATGTGTGCTGTTTTTTTAATCAGTTTTGCTATCCCGGCTGCATGTTGTGTGCATGGAGGATGTCTTTTTTCCATGTTGTCCATCATAAGTGAGAGGTACTGTAATACTTTCCTCTCTCCCCCTTTTCTCTGAAACAAAACCCCATTTATTGCGTGTTTTGTTACAGAGACATCCAGGAAGAAAGGACAGCTGTAATCTGGTAAGGTTAATTCAGCTGCCGATGCCATGTGTTGTTTTAGATGAGTAAAGGCGTCTTCTGCTTCTTTTGTCCAGGTTAGTGGACTATTCAAATTTCTCATACCTTGTTCCTTGACCAGATGGTGCAAGGGTTGAGTCAGGTCCGTGTATGCTGGCAAGTAGCTACGACTATAGCCGGTGAGTCCAAGGAAAGATAACATGTCCTTCACCCGTAGTGGTTTTGGATGCGTCAGAATGCTCTGCTTATGTGCTGAAGACATGCTAGTGGTTCCTGCGGAGATTACACGGCCCAGGAAAGAAACCTGTTTTCTACCAATCTGTAATTTAGTTTTACTAACCTTGAAACCAGAACCGTGTAAGTGTTGTAGGACAAGTCGTGTAGCTTCCACGCAGAGATCAGCAGTGGGAGCGGCCAACAGCAAGTCGTCCACATACTGGATCAGTGTGGTGTTGCTGGGAAGTGGACAGGTTTGCAAAACGTCCTTCAGGACCTGGTTAAAAATCCCTGGAGAGAGAGAGAATCCCTGTGGAAGTCTCGTGTATCTCCACTGTCTGCCTTTGTAGGTGGATGAAAACAGGTCACAACAGCTGTCCTCTAGAGGGAGACAAAAGAATGCGTTAGCCAAGTCAATACAGGTGTACCATTGTTGAGAAGGTTCCAAGGCTGATATGGATACATAAGGATTAGGAACAAGCACTGTTGGAGTGGACAAGATAGCATTTATGGCTCTTAAATCATGGGCCATGCGATATTTTCCTGTCCCTTTCTTTTCTACTGGTAAGATGGGTGTATTCCAGTCAGAAGTTGAGGGTTCTAAAACCCCAGCCTGTATTAGACCTGCAATAGTGTCGGCGATTCCCTCCTCAGCTTGAAGCTTGTGGGGATATTGTGGTACCCAGATTGGGGTGTTAGTGATTACCTTAAAGGTGATGGGAGCACAAGAGACATGTCCAACATCAGTTGGAGACTGTGCCCAGAGAGAGTCAGGGAGTGAAGCCACATGTCCTCTGCAGTGTGGTAATCTGTCCGTTCTCTCCCATGTTGGCGAGTCAGCAGGTCGTGTTCAAGGTCGATCTGTTCAGAACTTTCAAACTGTATTCTGTATGTGTCGCATGATTTTGAATAATACAGACCTGGTGCTGTGGTGCGCGTCCAATCTGTGGTAGCTAGAGAGCGTTTAACCATCCCTCCTAACTCCTTGGCTTGGCGCTGTTGTGGCTGGAATACCACGTCGTGTTCAAAACGGCTGAGGCGTCGCCCTTCGTATAAAAGATTTATTTGACACAACATGGGTTACAGATATTCAGAGACAAACAATTACATTAATAAGATATATGCATATAAATGGAGCATTAAGAACGAACCGTCGCCGCGCGGTCCTACCGGAAATGCTCGGTGGGCGTGTGTCATTTCCGGCCTTTTATCCCCGTTTGAGAAGGCTAGCTTCCTGATTGGTTCAGCTTCTGTTGCTATGGTTACGACTCTTAGCCCGCCCCCTCAAGGACGTTAACGTCTATATTTCAGATAAGTTTTGGTACACCGAAATCGGCTTTTGTTTAAAGTTTAACTTGCTATTATACTTTAGAGATACAAAATGATTCGTGTCTAAATTGTTTATACGTAATAATTAATAACTATTAATTATTACCTACCTCATGGGTGTTAATTCAATATCTGTTGAAGGCCTGGTGATTCTGTTTTTTTTAAGGCAGATTCATCTTAGTTTCCTTGTCTGCGTTTAAACT
>NW_023618970.1:0-1429 GCF_014905685.2 Nematolebias whitei
ATATATATATATACATATACAAATACATATACATATATACATATATATGTAGTATGACATACGGATGAGATATATTCATACTGTTAAAACGGATTCTTTCATTTTTCTGGACTGTATAATGTACGTGCATTGAATGTAATAAAATGTGGACGTGAGACGTTAATTATCTTTGACTCACCACGACAGTGGGTCATTTATTAACAGAATCAAGTTTAACACATCACACATTTACATTAATTGGCAAGAATTGAGAATAACGACATAATTAATCAGCTTTACAACCAGGAAAACCATACGGCCATGATTTTCTGTTGCTTCACCACAGACATTTCTGAAAACATCTGGATTAATTTGCTAGCAGATAGGAGAGTTTAAAGATGGAAAGATGAGGTTTATCTACGGAGAGATGTGTGAGGGAATTTGTCTGTTTTAACCAGAACATGCACGCTCCTTTGGAAATCAGCTTGGGCCAACGGTACGCTTGGTTGAGATCGAACTTTTACCTTCTCTGAAGATAGTTTCAGCGTTGGTGTAGAGTTCTCCTTTCAACTCTTTCAGCGTCTCCGTGAGAGCAGCTAAAAACCTCTGGAGTCGTGAGGTTATCCAAACAGAAATTATAATTCCCAAATCGTCTCTGGTTCAGCTTGATTCTCTTTCAGCAGCATCCTGAATTCCAACATTCTGCATTCTGGAACTCCAAACTCTCTGGAACTCCAAACTCTCTCGAACTGCTGAGTTTCAGAACTGCTACTCCATCTTCAAGACTGAGCTGAACTCCTTCAGCCTGAATTCTGGATTGAACTAGGAAGTGTCAACATTTAAAGAGAGGTCACTTCCGGTTCATTTGAGAGCTTCTGATTGGTCGGTGGACCAAAACAGAGGTGTGTTTTGTGATGTAAGGTGTTATGAAAAGTCAAGGAAAAGATTAAGAATGTTTAAGAACAGACAGAAAGATTGTTATGGAGAATTCAGACTTCGTGGAGCCAATTCTCCCAGTATCTTGCTGTAAAAGTTAAACATGACATTTCTTTTCAGTAAACTTTCAGTTGACCGAAACTTGAACTTCGACACACTTACAACTTCGCTCATTAAAGACAGAAAATCAAGAAATGCATATTAACCTGATTTCTTCTTTGAATGAGGATTAAGAATCATTATTACTGTTTCACAGTTGATTTAAATGATTAGTTCACTTCAACATTTAAAAATGGTTTGAACTAAAACACAATTTGATTATCAAACATTTGTAAAAAAGTAATGATAATAGAGAATAGTCTTCTTTTACTTGATCACTTCAAGAAAGAAAGTCTCAGGATGGGTCAACCTGTATTTCTGGATGCAAATCAATGAAATGACAGTTCTGTCCCAAATGATCCTTAGGTCAAGGTTTTGACCTTCTGGTCTAGTTCACTACATATATATATATATA
>NW_023618970.1:1529-3544 GCF_014905685.2 Nematolebias whitei
TGTTTGTTTATATATATATATATATATATATATATATATATATATATATATATATATATATATATGTATATATATGTATGTATGTTCTAGAATTGCGCCACTCAAGGTGGCTTCATGTTGAAGCAGCTCTGTTACTTTGCAAAGACTGGGTGGACATGGATATGATGTTTGTATGTTGTTTGGTAAAAACATGTCTTGCTTGTAAATAAGTCCCTGAGGATCAATGAGTCTAACTTGTATAAATAAAGGTTGAATGAATAAGTCCATCCATCCATCCATCCATTATCTTTTACCCACTTCTTCCATTTTGGGTCACGGGGATCGCCGGTGCCCATGTCCAGCAATCACTGTGCGAGGTGTGGTGTACTCCCTAGGTAGTTTGCAAGTCCATCACAGGGCCACATAGAGACAAACGCGACAAACAACCATTCACTCTCTCACTTGAATGAATACATGATTAAATTAATTAATGAATGAAGTGATTGAAATTTTGAATAGATAAATGCAAAATTAGAGTGGTAAAAAAATTAATAAAACATTCCAACTTTGGATTGGAACACATACTTGGTTATTATAATGACGTAACCTTTTTAATTCCTGCAGGAACTAATGGGAAAAGTGTTGAACTTGTTGGGCTGCCACGTGCAGGACTACCTCAGAGCCAAGGAGCTGCTTATGGGAAAACAGCATGATCAGAGTGAACAGCTGTGGAAAGCATATTCAAGCATTACTAAACCTCACCTTGTTATGAACGATGATGCAGAGGAACTCAACTATGTCAGAGCTGTTGTTGATTTGTTGCTTCGTGTTTTGGTACCATCACCACATTTAGAAACCCGCACGGGACAGTTTGTTGTCGGAGAGCTCATCACCTGCAACGCCCTGCTCCCTTTTTTTGCGAAATTGTCTGACCCAGACTGGCTGAATCTCCTTGTGATTGAAATCTTTGGTAAGTCCAGCACGCCACATGAAGCAATAGCAAAAGAACCACAGCCTTCCTCACTAGCACTACCTTCTGCAGAATCTGAGATGGCTTTGCCCCAACAAGTAGCACATGTATCTCAAACAAATAATGAAGTTCCTTTACAAAGAGCACAGGTTGAGCACTTTAATAACCCAGATGTGGCAGCCCCTGTGCTTACTGCCTATGATGTGAATGACTCTGAGGAAGATAAATCTACTCAACCATGTTTAAGGCACTACATAAGAGGAAGAAAGTTAAACCCATTTTACCAAGAAAATGACTCAGACCTGGACTCTCCGTTGGCTGACTATAAGCAAAGTTCTACTGATTCATTGCTCATAATGGGCCAAGAAGAGGATTTGTTTGACAGGCAGAAAGACTGTGCCTCAACTGTTGAGAGCAACAATGGTATGGACTCAGAAGATGTTTGCTCCACACCTGTGGATAGCTCATGCCCTAAAGTCTTTGTAAATTCAGTAGTGGTGATGCATCCTACTGAGAGTGGCATATCATCGCTTAGAGCAGCAGATGGGCTATACAGTGTCAGAAGTCTTCAGGACTTGGACAAAGAGGGAAGTTCTTCTGCAGTCAACCCGAACAGAGAGCTTCTGTTAGGCATAGAACAGACTGGATTGGGGAATGCTAATGAGCTGGCTATCACAAGTCCATTGCAGGGCTGTTCTCCACTGTCAACATTTAGCTTTGAGCCCCTCAGCAGCCCTGAAGGACCAGTCATCATCCAGAACCTCCGGATCACTGGCACAATCACTGCTAAGGAACACCGTGGCACTGGCTCACACCCCTACACACTTTATACTGTCAAAGTAAGTGACACAACTAAACTAATTGGCATTTTGTCAGTTATTTGTTTTTATTTATCTATTTAACTTGTAAATTTAGTTGTTCTGTGATGTTTACTTTAATTTTCAGTAAATGTGTCATTCAAATGCAATATAACATTAAGCTGCAGATATTTGTTAATGAAACTCTTGAATTATTGCACTAGAGCAAATCTCCCCCCTCCCCAGCACCCCCCCCCCCCCCCGCGGCG
>NW_023618970.1:3644-12674 GCF_014905685.2 Nematolebias whitei
CCCCCCCCCCCCGCGGCGAGCAATACCGGGGGGGGGGGGGGGGGGGGGGGGGCATGTGACCCTGAGGAACATTTTGTGGCAGGGAGGTTTTTTTTTTTCACCATTCTCATTTTGTCATGGTGCGTTCGGCAACTGTTTGCTAAGACCCAGCAACTCTCAGACTTACTAATTATCAAATTATGAAAAAATATATCTGTCTTGTCGTTTGGGGAGCCGTGCTTGAACCGTGTCTCTCCTCTGCTGCTGAGAAACTCCAACACCTTCTCAGCTGGTGACGCTCTGGACGCTTGTCACCTATGACTGATTTGTTTTCTAAACACAATGTCCCAGTGGCTTTTAAATCCCAAAATACATTTTATGGCAATAACGGCAAAGACTGGTTCATCCCAAAGATCCAGTCCCCCGGCACAAACAGAGTAATATTGTGTATGCTGTTCAGTGTCAGGAGGGCTGTGATCAGTCATATATCGGGGAAACTAAACAGCCACTGGCCAAAAGATCACAGAAGATCAACATCATCAGGCCAGGACTCTGCCGTCTACACTCATCTCCAAGCCAGCGGTCACTCTTTCAGGGATGAAGATGTTCACATCCTTGATAGAGAGGAACGATGGTTTGAGAGAGGAGTAAAGGAGGCCATCTTTGTGAAAAGAAACCATCCATCATTAAACAGAGGTGGAGGCCTCCGTGTTCAACTGTCCCCCTCTTATAATGCTGTTATTGCTAGTATCACTTAGCCACCTTGAATAGCAAACAGCCATCAGTGTGCTGATGATCCATTGTTAGGCTGATGGTCCTCCTTGATTATGTGAGCAGCTGGTTTTGGCTGTCAGCAGCAAACTGGTTGATCCACTGCGAAAGGGTGCTATTTAAGAGACTGAGCTGAATACAGCACCTCAGACTGAGGAAGTCTTTCGGATGAAAGACGAAACGTTTCTACAGTTTTTTTTTCTTTGAACGTCTAGAGGATCAGATTTAATTTTTTTAGGTAAACTCAAAGGTTATTAAAAAAAGGTCGGACAGAACAGAATTTTGAGGAACTATTACTAAGTCCTTAATCTCTATGCCATAGGTCAGAAATAAGTCAAGGGAGTGATGATAATAATAAGTAGATGTGCAGGCGTTTTGGGTAAAACCAAATGACTATTAAATTATTAAAGGCTATGCTTAAGCTCTCACTTTCAACATCTACATGAATATTGAAATCCCCCATTATTATGACTTTATCTGTATTTAGTAGTAAATCAGCTAAGAATTCTGAGAATTCGGACAAAAACTGAGAGTAAGCGCCTGGTGGACGATATATAGCAACTAGTAATAGTGGCTTTTCTGATTTCCATTTTGGATGAGAAAGACTGCAGGACAGTGATTCAAAAGAATCATAACTAATAACTGGTTTGGCATTAATCAAGAATCCTGACTGAAAAATAGAAACTACTCCTCCACCTCGGCCAGTTGTTTTAGGAACATGAAAATTTAAATAATTAACAGGAGTGGATTAATTTATACTAACAAAATCCTCCTGTTGTAGCCAAGTTTCTGTCAGACAGAATAAATCAATGTCATGATCAGTTATCAGATCATTATCTAACAGGGATTTAGAGGAAAGAGATCTGATGTGCAATAATCCACATTTAATGATTTTATGATTTTGCTCTGGTCAACTAACTGTGTTTATTTTAATAAGATTTTTATGGTTTATATTTTTAGAGCTGATTTTTGGTTTATTTAATTTGAGCCATGGGCGAGTTGACACTGTTTCAGTGGGGGTGTGGGTGGGAAACAGAGGAGAAGCAGCAGAGAGGTGTGGAAGACTACAACTCTGCTTCCTGGACTGGACCCTAGGTTGTCAATAATTTGGGGGATAAACAAAATCAGCCATATTTCTAGAAAGAAGAGCGGGTCCGTCCATAGTGGGATGGATGCCATCTCTCCGCATCAGACCAGGTTTTCCCCAAAAAGAACTCCAGTTATCTATGTAGCCCATGTCGTTGTCAGAATACCACCTGGACACCCAGTGATTAAACGACGACATATGGCTAAAATGTCATTGCTGGTCAGGTTGGGGAGGGGGCCAGAGAAAACTATAGAGTCCAACACGGTTTTAGCAAAGTCACACACCAAAGCAACATTAATTTTAGTGACCTCCGATTGGCATAACCGGGTGTCATTACCGCAGACGTGAAAAACAATCTTACTGTATTTAGCCTTGGCCTTAGTCAGCAATTTCAGATAAGATTCAATGTTGCCTGCTCTGGCCTCTGGAATACAATTCAATTCAATTCAGTTTATTTATATAGCGCCAAATCACAACAAAGTTGTCTCAGGGCACTTTACAGAAACATTCACATACATAAAAGTCAATTAGTAAAGTTCTCTATCTAAGGAATCCAGCAGACAAGATGAATCTTGGCTTCGATGTAGTCTCCCATCCTGAGTAAACACAGTGGCAACAGTGGAAAGGAAAAACTCCCTTTTAAAAGGAAGAAACCTCCAGCAGAACCAGGCTCAGGACAAGCGGCCATCTGCTTTGACCGGCTGGTTGAGAGGACAGGAAGGAGAGACAGATGAACACAGAATGGTAGGTCCAGGTATAGGTCCAGGTGTATCTGAAAGACAAAAAAACACATGTAAAGGATTGAAAAAATAATTACAAATACAAAACAGGTTGAGCAGAGTAAGTAAAGACGGAAGTAGAGTGAAAATTGTGGTCAGTTTGTCCTCCAGCAGTCTAAGCCTATAGCAGCATAACTAAGAGACAGCTCAGGAAACCCAAGCCGACCCTAACTATAGGATTTAGCAAAAAGGAAAGTCTTCAGCCTAGTTTTAAAACTGGATAATGTGTCAGCCTCACGGATAGAGATTGGCAGTTGGTTCCACAAGAGAGGAGCCTGATAACTAAAAGATCTGCCTCCCATTCTGTTTTTGTAAATTCTAGGAACCACAAGTAAACCTGCAGTCTGAGAGCAAAGCGCTCTGTTAGGAAAATATGGAACAATAAGATCTGTTGTTGAGAGCTTTGTAGGTTAGAAGTAAGATTTTGAAATCTATTCTGGATTTGACAGGGAGCCAATGGAGAGAAACTAAAACTGGAGAAATATGATCTCGCCTACTAACTCCGGTTAAGACTCTAGCAGCAGCATTTTGGATCAACTGAAGACGTTTTAAAGAAGTATTTGGACATCCAGATAATAAACCATTGCAATAGTCCAGTCTAGACGTGACAAATGCATAGACCAGTTTTTTCTGCATCATTTTTAGATAAGATGTTTCTAATTTTAGTTATATTACACACATGGAAGAAGGCAGTTCTAGTAACGTTTTTAATGTGGGGGATAAAAGACATGGACTGATCAAAAATAACACCAAGATTTTTAACATTAGAGCTGGAGGCCAGATTAATGCCATCTAAGGAGGGAGAAAGACTGAAAAATTCATTCCTAAGGTGCTCAGGTCCAAAAACCAAAACCTCATTTTTGTCTGTGTTCAACAGGAGAAAATTAAGAGTCATCCAGGTTTTTATGTCTTTAAGACATGCTTGTAGTCTAAGTAGCTGATATGATTCATTGGGTTTAATGGACAAATATAATTGTGTGTCATCAGCATAACAATGGAAATTTATCCCATGCTGTTTAATAACTTTACCTAATGGAAGCATATATAAAGTAAAGAGTATTGGCCCAAGCACTGAGCCCTGAGGAACTCCATGACTAACTTTGGTGTATGAAGAAGATTTATTATTTACATTTACAAACTGGAATCTATCAGATAGATATGATTTAAACCACTTTAGAGCCGTTCCTGTAATCCCAATATCATATCCAAGCCTCTGAAGTAAAATATTGTGATCAACTGTATCAAGTGCAACACTGAGGTCTAACAGGACCAGTATAGACACAAGTCCATTGTCTGAGGCCATGAGAATATCATTAGTTACTTTTACTAGTGCTGTTTCTGTGCTATGATGAGCTCTAAACCCTGACTGAAACTCTTCAAACAGATTATTTCTTTGTAGATGTTCACGCAACTGACCTGCAACTATTTTCTCTAGAATTTTTGAGATGAAAGTTAGATTAGATATAGGTCTATAGTTGGCCAGAATTTCTGAATCAAGGTCAGACTTCTTAAGTAAAGGTTTAATTACAGCAACCTTAAAACGCTGTGGTACATAACCATCCATTAAAGACAAATTAAGTAGATCCAAAATGTGGACATTAATTAGGGGAAATACCTCTTTAAACAGTCTGGTTGGGATGGGATCTAGCAGGCATGTGGATGGTTTGGATGAGATTATTATTTTTGACAATTCAGAGAGTTCAACAGGACAAAAACTGTCCAAACATAAATCAGGCTCTAGTGAAATTTTTAAAGTTGTATCATTTGACAGGGGACTAGAGATAGTAGAAGGAAGGATGGTTTGAATTTTCTCTCTAATTGAAATCATTTTATTTATAAAGAATCTCATGAAGTCATCACTACTTATAGTTGTAGGGATACATGGTTCAACAGAAATGGGACTTTTAATTAGTCTAGCAATAGTACTAAACAGAAACCTAGGGTTATTTTTATTCTCCTCTATTAAAGATGAGTAATATAAAGTTCTAGCGTTACAGAGAGCTTTTTTATATGTTAGCAGACTATCTTTCCAAGTTAAATAAAATTCTTCAACATTAGTAGAGCGCCATTTCCTCTCCTGGTTTCTAGATGCCTGCTTTAAAGTACGTAACTCAGAATTGAACAAAGGAGCCAGATTCCTCTGACTGATTACTTTCTTTTTCAGTGGAGCAATTTTATCAAGTGAAGTTTGCATTGAAGTTGTAAGATGATCAATTAGATGATCTAAGTCACCGTTCTCTGATGCATTACTCTGCAAGACAGAGGAAAACAGTGATGGAAGAGATTGTTTAAATTTGGTTACAGCATTTTCTGATAAGCACCTGCTGAGATGAAATTTACTCTGTAACTGTGTAGTCATTTAATGTAAACTCTAAGGTTATTAAAAAATGGTCAGACAGAATAGGATTTTGAAGAACTATTACCAAGTCCTTTATCTCTATACCATAGGTCAGAACTAAATCAAGAGTGTGTGATAAGAATGAGTAGATGTGCGGACGTTTTGGGTAAAACCAAATGAGTCTATTAAATTATTAAAGGCTATGCTTAAGCTATCACTCTCAACATCCACATGAATATTGAAATCACCCATTATGATGATTTTATCAGTATTTAATAGTAAGTCAGTTAATAATTCTGAGACTTCAGACAAAAACTGAGAGTAAGCGCCTGGTGGACGATATAGAACAACTAGTAAAAGTATCCTGATGCATGCTCAATAATCCAGGTAGAAAAATCCAAAAAAGTTCAATCTGGTCCTCTGGACATTCAAAAAAAAACAACAAAAAACAAAACAAAGCAAAAAAATATAGAAACGTTTCGTCTCTCATCCAAGAGACTTCCTCAGTCTGAGGTGCTGTTTTCAGCTCAGTCTCTTAAATAGCACCTTCTCAGAGTGGATCAACCAGTTTGCTGCTGACAACCAAAACCAGCTGCTCACATGCTCAAGAAGGACCATCAGCCTAACAATGGATCATTAGCACACTGATGGCTGTTTACTATTCACAGAGGGCTGAGTGATACTAGCAATCACAGCATTGTAAGAGGGGGACAGTTGAACCCGGAGGCCTCCACCCCTGTTTAATGATGGACGATTTCTTTTCACAAAGATGGCCTCCTTTACTCCTCTCTCAAACCATCGTTCCTCTCTGTCCAGGATGTGAACATCTTCATCCTTGAAAGAGTGACCACTGGCCTGGAGATGAGTGTAGACCGCAGGATCCTGGCCTGATGATGTTGATCTTCTGTGCTGGACCATCCTTTTGGCCAGTGGCTGTTTAGTTTCCCCGATGTAAGACTGATCACAGCCCTCCTGACACTGAACAGCATACACAATATTACGCTGTTTGTGCCGGGGGACTGGATCTAGTACTGGAATCTAGTAAACTGGGAACTAGTAAAAGTGGCTTTTCTGATTTCCATTTTGGATGAGAAAGACTGAGGGACAGGGGAATGCATTTAACTATGACCTCTGGAGTCCCTAAAGCCACATTTCGGACTATGGAGCTGCCAATAACTAGGGTCTGCTTCTCAGCAGGTGTGTCACTGAGCGAGGAAAATCGATTAGAAACGTGAACGGGTCAGTGGTGAACTGGGGGCTTAGCCTTAGCACTATGCTTTCTCCGGACCATCACCCAGCCGGCCTTGGGTCCCGGCTGCTTAGGGTCTGCTGGAGGACCGCTAACGGGAGCCAGCCTCTTTGGTTCCATGCTGTCTAAGGGGACCTGGCTAGCTACTGGTTTTTCTACAGCATGGAGCCAAGCATCCAGTTCCAACATCCTCTCCTCCAAAGCTACATTTGTCTGGATGAGAGACTACAAGACTACATTTGTTACATGTATCCTGATGCATGCTCATGTTACATGTATCATTACCACTTAAGGAGGCAGAGGAGTATCTAAACATCTGACACACGGAGCAAGTGAAAACAGAGGAAGCCGGGAGAGAAGCAACAGCCATGCTAAGCTAACGCTAGCAAGAGCTAGCAGATCCCAATACACCAATAAAAACCGAGAAGTGTTGAAAGATAAAAGGTGTTTCAAGCACTATCCAACAGTAGAAAAATAACTGTACTAAGTTTGTTTGTGAACTAGAATGAAAAACTGTGCAAAAGACAGATAAATCCAGAAAACAAAAGATGACTCGAGCAAACAATTCACTCGAGCTACCAAACAGACAAACAGGAAGTGACAAAATATGTCTCGCCACAAACTCTGGCAGCAGCATTTTGGATCAGTTGAAGACTTTTTAAATAAGTATTTGAGATAATAAACAATTGCAATACTCCAGCCTATATGTGATAAATGCACAAACCAGTTTTCCTGCATTATTTTTAGACGAGATGTTTCTAATTTTAGTGATATTATGCAGCTGGAGGTACGTGGTTTTGGTAACATTTTTAATATGGGGGTTAAAAGACATATCCTGATCAAAAATAACACCAAGATTTTTAACTTTAGAACTGGAGGTCAGATTAATGCCATCCAAGTGGGGAGAAAGACTGAAATATTTATTCCTAAAATGCTCAGGTCCAATACTCACAAACTGTCTTGTCTGAGTTTAAAAGCAGAAAATTTAGGGTCATCCAAGTTTTTATATTGCCGTTCACAGTTGTACACATTTACCTCCTTTCAAACTAAAAATGTGCAAGTCTAGATTTTACCACTCTATACAACTTGTAGCCATAGTTGAAAGTGTGAATATCTTTTTGGTTTCAGTATGAGACATCGATGAGTTGTGAGAACCCAGAAAGTATCCAAGCAGGTTCTGATGATTTAGAGGCCATTCAAGCAGGCTGTGAGATTCCATCATCCATCCAGCCTGTAGCCTATCACATGGTCAACAGACGATACAGTGAATTTCTCAACCTGCAAACTCGGCTTGAAGAAAAAACAGATCTTCGAAAACTTATTAAGGGTTTGTGGAATTATCCTTTGTTCAGTGAATTTCTTTTTTTCTGGCATCTATTAAAACCTGGTCTTTTAAAAATCCATGCACAATCCTCACACAAGAAATTCTTATTAAGCTTAAACAGATTTATGTATGATCCTAAAGCATTACTGACTTGACTGTTTCAGGTGTGAAAGGTCCAAAGAAATTATTTCCCGACATGCCATTTGGCAACATGGACAGTGACAAGATTGAGGCCAGAAGAGGTCTACTTGAGACCTTTGTAAAGGTTAGTGGATTTTTTTTTTCATAGAAGTCTTCTTTTTTGCCCCAATATCACATCAACAAATGCTGTGCTCGTGCTTTTTGTTTTTCAGCATTTATGTGCCATCCCTGAAATAGCCAACAGTGAAGAGATGCAGGAGTTTCTTGCCCTCAATACAGATGCCAGGATTGCCTTTGTTAAGAAGCCTTTCATTGTTTCACGCATAGATAAGGTAACATCCTAAATATTTTTGTGTCTATTAGATCATCCATCCATCCATTATCTTTTACCCACTTCATGGGTCACGGGGGTCGCCGGTGCCCATGTCCAGCAATCACTGTGCGAGGGGCGGGGTACACCTTGGACAGGTCGCAAGTCCATCACAGTATTAGATCATTTTATTGTTAGAAATAAATGTTGGAAAAGGTGTTACTCAACCAACCCTTTGATAGTGAACATAAGCTCTTCCATCGTCAGTGATGTCTGCCAAGCCGAAGTGCAGCTTTGATGTGAAAGTCACAAAAACCCCACAGTTTTCTAAGTACTGTGCAAAAGTCTTGAATCATTTAATAATCCAGCTGAAGACAAAAGGCAGTAATGTTTTTGCCTGTGTCTGTGTGCATGCGTTTCATTGTCTGTAGCATTAGACAAACATCTCGAATCACTGAATAGATTTTAATGAAGCACTCACAAATCATTAGACATACCTCTACAACTGATTACCTTTAGAAGTTCACCCAATTTAAGATGGCTGCCAAAGTTAAGTCACTGTAGCAAACACAAAATTAACTAAAACTCAGTTAACTTTACACACTGTAGGAGAATAAGGGTGTAATACTGATTGTCAATTCTGAGTTAAGCTCATAAATATGTAAATAAATATAACCACAGGGCGCCACCTCATGAGAGGAAAAATAGTCATCTCTATAACCCCCAAAACGGGAATTCTTTTCATGTATAAAGATATCAAATTTGATCAACACACAGATTAAAATAATCACAGATTCAATAGTGAAATTTTAATGTATTTTATTACAAAAATAATAATCTGTGATAAAGGAGCATGATAAAATTTACCGGACATCAAAAGACTTTTGGAAAAGAACGCCTGAAGTTGTTTTCATTTACTGAAACTTTATAAGGCAGATGTTAGGAAATGTTTGTCTCTTTTAGTGAAGGAGTAAATATTTCTAAACTGAACTGCTTTTAAATTTACTGTGTAATTACTGTGAGGTCATATCCTGATGCATGCTCAATAATCC
>NW_023618970.1:12774-14016 GCF_014905685.2 Nematolebias whitei
CTGTGTAATTACTGTGAGGTCATATCCTGATGCATGCTCAATAATCCTGGTAGAAAAATCTAAAAAAGTTGAATCTGGTCCTCTGGACATTCAAAAAACAAAACAAAGCAAAACAAACAAAAAAAAATGTAGAAACATTTTGTAGTGAACTCGGCCTCTGACCAAAACCTGCCTCTGAGGACCTTCATGGGACAGGAACTGTTATTTCATTGATTTGAATCCAAAAATACAAATTAGCTCATCCAGAGTCTGTCTAATTGTATCCTGAAGTAATCAATTGAAAGAACACTCTTCTTTTATATTATCATTACTATTTTACAATATCTTGGTAAATCAAAATTGTGTTTAGTTCATACCATTTCTAAATGTTGAAGTGAACCACTCATTTTAAATCAACTGTGAAACAGTATTAATGATTTTTTTAATCCTCATTTAAGTTAGAAATCAAGTTAAATGTCTATTTACAAAGTAATTATGCATTTTTGATCTTCTGTCTGAAATGAGAAGTAGTGATGTTGGTCGAAAGTCAGAAAGGAGTTATTAGAACGAAGTAGATTGTTTTTAAACCTAGCAGACGGTAAATAAGAAGCTACTGGCACCTGCTTGCTCTCACATCGTCATAACATTTCTCCTGTCTGTACTAAAAGTCCCTAAAACATTCCTGCTGTTTTCTTGACTTGTAATGACCCTCTGACATCACTAGAACCACCCCCTGTTGGTTGTTTCAACCAATCAGAAAGTCCTGAAGTGACCGGAAGTGAAAACTCTTTAAGAGTCCACACTTCCTGGAACTTCTCAGTCTTCAGTCTTCTTGAGTCTTTGACCGGAGTCTTACTGGGTTCTTCTTCAGTCTTTCATGGAGTCTTCCACTTCTGAATGGATTCTCTGACTGAAGTTCCTAAGGAACTTTCAGATTTAATCAATAGCTGATGGATTTGACCGTGAGACGAGGGTCCGTCCATCCCAGCTGTAGTCACAGCGCCTCGCTGTGAACTCACCCGGGCGTAACGCCCTACCACTTCTAAGGAAGCTTATTCTGTTGAACGGAGTACCGTCACTACTTCGGACGATTCTCAGCCACCCTGACCGGAGACGCTGAAAGGTAGCATTGAAATGGACCTCTGTACCGGAGCTGACCTATCTTCTGCAAAGGTAACGAGCCGTCACGCACCGAGTGTACCGGGGCTGAGCTGGGGTCGGATGAAGGGTGCCACTCCTGGTCAACACACTTTCCCTCATCCA
>NW_023618970.1:14116-16420 GCF_014905685.2 Nematolebias whitei
TTAGTAATGTTTTTTAACTTTTGACTCTAGAGCGCCCCCTACAATATTCCAACAGTTATATCTCAATGATATATCATCCGATCAGCACCAGATTTTTGGAGCAACATTAGTAAGCACTTATGTACACATTAGTATTGTTTCTTAAATTTTGACTCAAGTGCGCCCCTAGATTATTTAATCAGTTATATCTCTATGATGTTTCATCCGATCTGCACCAGATTTTTGCGGCATGTGTTACCATGTCTACACACATTGTTATTGTTGTTTAATATTTGACTCAAGTACGCCCCCTAGATTATTCAAACTGTTATATCTCAGTGATATATCATCCGATCTGTACCAGATTTTTGGTGCTTGATTAGTGAGCACTTATTGACACAGGGGTGTTGTTGTTTAATATTTGACTCAAGTGTGCCCCCTACATTATTCAAACAGTAATATCTCAGTGAAAATTTGTTTGATCTGGACCAGATTTTTGGTGTGTGATTAGTGAGCACTTAAACACACAATGGTATTGTTGTTTTACTTTTGACTCAAGTGCGCCCCCTAGATAATTCAAACTGTTATCTCAGTTATATATCATCTGATCTGCACCAGATTTTTGGTGCTTGATTAGTGAGCACTTATGGACAGTGTTGTTGTTGTTGTTTAATATTTGACTCAAGTGCGCCCCCTACATTATTCAAACAGTTATATCTCAGTGAAAATTTGTTTGATCTGGACCAGATTTTTGGTGGGTGATTAGTGAGCACTTAAACACACAATGGTATTGTTGTTTTACTTTTGACTCAAGTGCGCCCCCTACATTATTACAATAGATATATCCGCGGTCGTAGCTGATGTCAAAGGTTTGGCGAATGCACACTCCGGTGAACGGGCGCGGGACGGTAGCGTGAGCATTCTGGATGGCGACCGGGAAGAGTTACTGGAGTTCCCACGGTCACCGTAAGGCCACAGCGGCGCTTTGCTGCAAGGGCCTTCAATGCTGCTTGCAGCTTTAATTCTGTTTGAAACTGTTGCATGAACGGAGGGAGGTTCTGCTGTCAGACTCGGTTTTGTTTCTTGGACTGAACGAGTTGTGTTTTAAATGGATGGAAAGCTGTTTTAAAGCTGGGCACTGACTCAGACCGCTGTGTTATGCTGTCTGTTGCATTTTTAACAGTAAATAGTGCATTTTTGAAGTTTTAATGGGCGAAACCGCTGTTTGGGTTGCTCTGATTTGCTGAGAAGCTGGTGACGTATCTCTGTGCGTCCACTCCCTCTGATGTCAGTGCGTAAAGCCCTCCTCCGATGTACACATGTCTGAAAGAGTCACGTGACCCCGGAAATGAAGCTCGTTTTAACCGAGTCCTCCTTTGTGTTTAAAAACGCTAAATAAAGCCTGCCACTGTTCCTAAAACTCATGTTTTCATGCAAATAAATGATAAATGATCCTCCTCTTCACTACACCTCCATGTACCCTCTGCTCGCCTGTCCACCATGGGGAGCAGGGCCTTCACCTGCTCTGCCCCTCATCTCTGGAACTCTCTACCCCCTGACTTAAGAAACACCACCTCTCTTTCTATATTAAAGACTGCTCTGAAAACACATCTCTTTAGACTCGCTTATCCTTAACTTTGCTGTATGTATTTTATATTCTTTACGCATTTTATATTCTTTATGTATTTTATATTCTTTATTCCTGTTGATCTTTGTTCTTACTGTAAAGTGTCATTGGGTGTCATGAAAGGCGCTTTTTAAATAAAATGATTATTATTATATTATTATAAAGCGTGCGTCGAGATAGGCCACGGTAAAAGCTTTAAACCCGTCCGTAAAAACGTTACAGAACCATGTTCGACCGTGTGCTAAAGCGTAGCTAACAGCTAACAGCCGGATGTCAACAGGACGGTTCATAGGAAGTTGTCATAGACTTCTACCAGTAAAAGTAAGCTTACACCGCCACCTGCTTTCGAAAAAGGAGTATAACGGTTTTCCTGAAAGAAAGCTGATCCCTCTGCCTTTCATTTAAATTTTTTTTTTTGTTAATCCAGCCTGGTTTCTGTGTACTGTTTAAATAGTGAATTCTGGTCAAATTTAAACTGCTTACAAAAGCATTTGAAAACTAAAGTTGATGTCAGATTTTTAGAAAAATTGCAGGTTTATTAATTTTAAGTGCACTCGAGTTAAATTAACACTGAAAAGGCCTGGTTCATTGTATCTGTTACAAAAATAAGTTCATAATTAAGTAACACTGCCAGAAGGAGGCATTTACTTGCAATATTTATGGGGTAAGACCTTAACAGGGACCCATGTATTGAAAAG
>NW_023618970.1:16520-17847 GCF_014905685.2 Nematolebias whitei
ATGTATGAAAAGTGAAAAAAGCCCAAAAATGACCCTTTGACCCAAAATGTCCGACTTCCTGTTGGGTTTAGGGCATACCTTCAAGAGACTTTTTTTCTTGATTCAGGGGGTTCTACCTATGTTCCAAATTTCAGCTCTCTACGACTTACCAGTTCTTCTATCTCGCGTTAGGGGGCGCTGCTGAGCAGTTTGGCTACGCCCACTTTTGGTTTCATTAAAAAAACAAAAATTTTACATGGGGGACAATTATGGGTAAAGTTTGGTGAGTATTCAGATATGTTAAGGCCTCCAAATTAGCGCCTCTTGTCGGAGAAGAATAATTAAAAAAAAAAAGAAAAATAATAAACAGCACAATTACAATAGGCCTTCGCAGCACTTCGCTGCTCGGGCCTAATAAAGCATTTTTTCCACAGTATCCAGCTTAGTTACACAAACAGATGTACACTTTTCAGCTTTAACAAGAACACATTGACAATTGCAACTTTCTGAACACCACAAGCATGACTTATCATGTCCTTTCAGAGTCAGAGTCAGAGTTTCTTTATTGTCATTCGCACCTCATGTGGTACATGTGGTGGAGCGAAATTATGTACACAGGGTCCCAGTTACATCCAACAATAAAATGTATAAGAAAAACAGTAATAACATCTAAGCTCTTTCAAGCTCAAAACTCGGACTCCCATGTGCCAACAAGCAGCGTCCATCTCAAAAGCACAGAAACTCGTGTCACATAGAATTTATACCTCTTTAGAGATCTGTTCGGCCACCAAAATGTCTAAAGAGGAGAATGGGGCATAATTTATCTCTTTTAGAGATCGTTCGGGCCACTAGATGTAGGTGTGCTAAGGGCTAGGTTAAAGCTGCACCTCCACTACAATATATTTTAATAAACGGATTCTCTCTTTTTCGAGTTAAATTACTGCCATGTGACTGAGATAACTGTGCGTGGATTGTTTAATCAGTGACATGAGACATTAATTTCCTTTGACCCATCAGAATAAATGTGGTCATTTATCAGAGTCAGAGTCAGAGTCAGAGTTTCTTTATTGTCATTCGCACCTCATGTGGTACATGTGGTGGAGCGAAATTATGTACGCAGGGTCCCAGTTACATCCAACAATAAAATGTAAAAGAAAAACAGTAATAACATCTAAGATATGAACTAAGAAAAACATCAACTAAATATACACTAAGCACTCATAACATAAAACATTGAACATCAGCACAAACATGAACATGAGTCTGTGAGCAGATGTGCACGCATGAACACATCAACATTGAAACAGATCAGCAGCAACATGAAACAGATCAGCAGCAACATGAAATG
>NW_023618971.1:0-4478 GCF_014905685.2 Nematolebias whitei
GGGGGGGACGACCCCTCCAACGATATCGCTCTTGATTAAAAGAGCTCGTGATGTATTAGGCATAAAAGCTGGGTTTTGGTCTAAAATCAGCTGAGCTGCCGTCAGCCTGAATTCTGAGACATGACGGAGCGACAGAGAGGGCAGATAAATCACTCACTCTGTTAGCGGATGTTAAAGCCAGCCGCAGGGCTGTTTAAAGAGACAAGAATTTAAGTGGAACCTGATCCAAAGACTCAAATGAAGCTTTGATCAAGACCTGCAGGACCAATATTAAATCCCACTGGAACAAGTGGGTGTGAGACAGACCTGCGTCTCTGTACACCCTTAGAAAACGCTTCATCAGCGAATGATAAAACCTGTTCTGTCTCAGAAACCTTCATGTCAGGAAGAGATGGCTGCAGCGTACGTTTTAAACGTGCTGGATGCAAATTTCTGTCCATCATCTGCTGCAGAAAGAACAGCATGCCACCTAATGAACATGAGGTGGCCTCTACACCCTTCTCTGTACACCAGCACTGAAAAGCTGTCCGCTTTAATGTGTACATCGCTGTGGTAGATGCACCACGAGAAGCCTGAATTGTGCGCATTACATCCTGTGGGCAACCCATCCTCTCTAAGTGGGTTCGTTCAACGGCCAGACAGCTGCTGGCCTATTTCTGGGTAACTCCTGGTCGCTCCTCCTGCCTGGAGGAGAGCGTCCTCCCTCTACGGCAGTTTCCACGGGCACCCCGACAGTAGGCGTTGCAGGGCTGGGAACCATGGTGCACTCACGCGCTCGGGGCCACCAGGAGAGCTGTCAATCCCTTCTCCTGAGCTCGGTTCAAGAACCGTAAGATCAGAGGAGGTGGAGAAAAACGCGTACAGAAGCATTTTGGGCCATGGACTGTGGACAAACGCATCCACCCCCCAGCGGTGGTTCGTCTCGTGGGCTCAGAGAAACGCATAATTGTAGTGAACTAAGCCTGAGGTCAAATCCTGACCTTAAGGACCTTATGGGACAGAAACTGTCATTTCATTGATTTGAATCCAGAAATACAGGTTGACCCATCCTGAGACTTTCTTTCTTGAATTGATCAAGTGAAAGAACACTCTCTTTTCTATTATCATTACTATTTTACAAATGTTTGATAATCAAAGTGTTTTAGTTCAAACCATTTTTAGATGTTGCAGTGAACTAATCATTTTTAATTAACTGTGAAACAGTAATAATGATTTTTAATCCTCATGCAAAGTGGAAATCATGTTGACGTCTGTTACAGAGTAATTATGCATTTTCTGATTTTCTGTCTTTGAATGAGCAAGTGTAAGTTGGTCCAAGGTTGGAGTCAAATGAAAAACAAGTTGTTGGAACGAACTGTCATGTTTTTAAAATCTTCTCAGACGTAAATATAGAGGCTGGCACCTGTTTTCCCCCAACTCGTCTAAATATTCCTCTCGTCTGTCTGAAAAACATTTTCAATCTGTTCCATAACATTCTTGCCGTTTTTCTGACACCTAGTGACCTCTTACGTCACAAAAACACACCCCTGTCTGGTTGAAACGACCAATCAGGAAACTCCCAAGTGAACCGGAAATAGAGCTCTTTAAATGTCGGTACTTCCTAGTTCATACAGTGGAGTCGGGTGGAGAGTTTGCAGCTCCAGTCGTTTGGGAGAACAGAAGTCCAGCATGATCCAGAGCTCTTCCGAGTCTTGTGGGGATTATGACATCTTCCACCTCTGAGTGGAACTTCTGAAGGACTCCACTCCTCTTGTGAGTCCACTAAGAGGTGAACCTGTGTCGGACGGAATACCGTCACTACTTCGGACGATTCACAGCTGTTCCTACGGAGACGCTGAAAGGGTGCGTTAAATGGAACTTCATACCAGGGAGACATCTCCAGGTAAAAGAGTTGATTTATACCACCTAAGTGTACTGGGGAAGAAGCTGGGAAAAACTCGGAGAGTGCCGTTCTGATGCCGACACAAACAAATTCCCTCACCCATCTCTCTCAACTTAAACTTCATTTCCATCTTTAAACTCTTCTATCTGCTAGCAAATTAATCCAGATATTTTTAGAAATGTCTGTTGTGAAGCAGGGAAACAATCGCCGTATTGTTCCCTCCTTGTAAAACTGATTAATAAGCTGTTGTTATTTTCATATTTTGCCAAATTAATGTAAATGTGTGATGTTAAATTTTGATTCTGAAAATAAATGACCACGTTCATTTTGATGGGTCAAAGATAATTAACGTCTCATGTTACATTTTTAATAATTCAATGCACGATATTATCCAGTCCAGAAAAATGAAAGAATCCGTTTAATTTATGAATATATACAGCATATGTTCATCTACATAATTGACACTGAGCGTTTCCCGTGTCACAAACAGGCCCACAGCTGCTATATCAATCTGAGACAAAATGCTCTGTCAGAGGATGATTAAAGGTTGTTCTGTCTACGACAACTTTGAGACAAGAAGAAAACACGGTTGCAGCATACGATAGTCGTGCTGGACACCAGATTTCTGTCCCTCGGCTGCTGCAGAAAAGACAGCATGTCGTCCAGTGGACATGAAGTGGCCTCTACGCCTTTCTGTACAGTAGCATTGAAAAACTGACCACTTGATGTGAACAGCGCTGTGGTGGTTGCAGCACGTGACTCCTGAATCGTACGCACTACATCTTGAGAGAGATCCATCCTCTCAAAAGGATCCGCACAGTGGCCAAACCACAGGTGCTGGCCTGTTCTGATTAATTCCTGATCGTTCCTCCCGCCTGGAGGAAAACGTCCTCCCTCCACGACAGGTTCTACAAGCGCCCTGATAACAAATGTCATAGGCCTGGGAACCATGATGCGTTCACGCACTTGGGGCAGAGGAGCTGCCAGTCCCTCCTCCTGAGCTAGGTTCAGAAAACCGTGATACGAGAGGAAGAGAAGAAGGTGAAAAGGCGTTGCGACCACAGGCTGTGAGCAGGCACATCCACCCAGCGGTGGATCATCCCGTGGCCCCACGATAATTATAATTGACATTGAGCGTTCTCTCGTGTTGCTATACGTCTGCAGACGCTGGCAGGATTTCTACCGTGTCTGAGCCATAGCTCTGGGTGGAATACATGAGATGTACCCACTCCAATGGAGAGCAGATTGGGTGTGCCCTACATAGCATCTGTCTCACAATGTGGAACATGGGTTGAAAAAGCGCATACATGTCCTGCCAGTATGTATGCAACAGTTATTTGCTGTCTGAGAATCAAAAACCCTGATGATTCTGCAGCTCAAGGTCAGTGTTGAGTCACATTCAAAGATCCCGTGCGACACTCCAAAAACATTTAAAACAGCTGCTGTGTGGAGAGCCACAGCGCCCCACAGCTTGTTAAATGTGTGTGACGTAGGTCTGCTGACGGAAAACAGCTGATATCACTCAACCGGTTCACGTGAGTTGCACTGCTGACACCTGTCTGTACAAGCTGCTCAGCAGCAGCAGGTGTCCAGATAAAGCAGAATTAAAAACGGCTCAGGCGCATAATGGAGTGTTGTTTCTGTAGTATGACATATAGGGAAATATATTCATACTTTTCACGAGTTCCTCATCTTTCTGACTGTGTAAATGTCGTGCATTGAATTTTAACAGAAATGTAACGAGAGACGTCATTTATCTTTGACCCATCAAATGAATGCGGTCATTTATTTTCAGAATCAAAGTTTAACATCAAACATTTACATTAATTTGGCAAAATATGAAAATAATAACAGACAAGTTTCACAGAAAATGGGCTTCAATCACACGGCGGTGATTGAGGACTTTGCTTCAGATATTTCTAAAATATCTGTACTGATTTTAAGAGAAAGCAGAGTTTAAGATGGAAATGGAGATTTATCTTACAGAGAGATTTGTGAGGGAATTAATCTGTTTGACCAGAAAACGTGCACGCTCCATCAGATCTCAGCTGGCCTCCGGTACACTTAGTCGAAAATAGAACCTTCTACCTGGTTGACGATGAAATCAGCGTCGGCGTAGGTTCCTTTCTGACTCTTTCAGCGTCTCCGTGAGAACTGCCAAACCCTTAGAGAAGTCGTACGAGGTTGTTCAAACAGAAGTTATAATCCCAAAACGTCTCTGGATCATCCTGAACGCGTCTGCACCCAAGAACTCTGACTCCATCACTCTGTGCACTCTCTAGTTGAACTCATTTCTGAGTGCAGCAACACAGCAACCAACAAACTCCAGCAACTCAGCGTCTCCGCCTCTTGCGACTCCTGCATGAACTGGGAAGTTGCCACATTTTAAATGGGTCGACTTCCGGGTCATTTGAGAGCCTTTTGATTGGTCGATGGACCTGGAATAGAGGTGTGGTTTGTGATGTAAGATGTTATTAGAAGTCAAGGATTGTTTTAGTGACAAACAGAAAGATTATTGTAGGACTTCAGACTTCGTGGAGTCTCACTCCTATTATCTTCTGAAAAAGTTTAAACATGACATCTTTCTCGGTAAACA
>NW_023618971.1:4578-17840 GCF_014905685.2 Nematolebias whitei
GGCAGGAGGAGCGACCAGGAGTTACCCAGAAATAGGCCAGCAGCTGTCTGGCCGTTGAACGAACCCACTTAGAGAGGATGGGTTGCCCACAGGATGTAATGCGCACAATTCAGGCTTCTCGTGGTGCATCTACCACAGCGATGTACACATTAAAGCGGACAGCTTTTCAGTGCTGGTGTACAGAGAAGGGTGTAGAGGCCACCTCATGTTCATTAGGTGGCATGCTGTTCTTTCTGCAGCAGATGATGGACAGAAATTTGCATCCAGCACGTTTAAAACGTACGCTGCAGCCATCTCTTCCTGACATGAAGGTTTCTGAGACAGAACAGGTTTTATCATTCGCTGATGAAGCGTTTTCTAAGGGTGTACAGAGACGCAGGTCTGTCTCACACCCACTTGTTCCAGTGGGATTTAATATTGGTCCTGCAGGTCTTGATCAAAGCTTCATTTGAGTCTTTGGATCAGGTTCCACTTAAATTCTTGTCTCTTTAAACAGCCCTGCGGCTGGCTTTAACATCCGCTAACAGAGTGAGTGATTTATCTGCCCTCTCTGTCGCTCCGTCATGTCTCAGAATTCAGGCTGACGGCAGCTCAGCTGATTTTAGACCAAAACCCAGCTTTTATGCCTAATACATCACGAGCTCTTTTAATCAAGAGCGATATCGTTGGAGGGGTCGTCCCCCCCACCCCTTCACACAGATCAGAAGAAGTAGCGTATTTTTATCTCCTCTGTCCTGTGCGGGCGTTGACGTGTTACATAGCGTCCACAGCTGCAATGCATCAACATCTGTTTGTGCATTATAGAGATGCATCTGCAGGTTGCCCGTTATCCACCCAGCGCTTGGCACACTGGCGGTGTGAGGCCATTTCTGAAGCCTACAGAGCATCAGATTTAGAGTCTCCTGTCAACCCCAGAGCACACTCTACCAGGGGTATCGCATCTTCGACTGCTTTGCATAATGTTATGTCAATGCAGGACATTTTGCACTGTGGCCGCGTGGTCAACACCCTGCTCATTTATTTGCTTTTATCTAGGTGATGTGAGGCCATTCCATGACACAGTATGTCCTTAGTGTTTACAGAATGAATATTATTGTTTTTCATGGAACTCCGTTTTACTCACATCTGTCTGCATGCATTACAGTGTGAGATGTTATCAGTCACAAGTTGTGACTGTTATTTGGTTCTATTGTCATTAATCAGTTCACGACTATTGTTACCAATCAGTTCATTTGATTAATAATCAGCTCTTCTGTTATTATTAATCTGTCCATACGTTTCAGCCATAAACCGGTTGGTTCATGGCTCTTTTCAGCGTTTTCCTTCCCCGTTGAAGTTTTCCGGGGCGTTCATGCATTCAGAATGCATAGTTACACTACATGCGTCTATGCATGGCACGCATAATTACGCAATGCGTAATTACGCACATGGGAGCTGAGTGACTAGACCTTTTTGGGCAAGCTTCTGCTTCATACGGTGTTCGAATGGACCCAATGAGGCGAGGACCACATCTGCTTCGCCCTTAACCCACTAAGCGAAAGCCTTAAAGGGCGAAGCCTATACGAAATAGAACGTTGGTTACGTACTGTAACCCCAGATTCTATGAGTATAGGCGTAGCCCTTTAAGTGTTGGGCCTCACTGGCTCCTAAATGGCTGAAGAAAAAGCTATTTTTGAGAGCCGATTTCCTGCTCTTAACATAATTTATACGGACCGGGTGGGGCCCACACAGCAGGTGGGCGTAGACTAAATTTTTCAGTGCAAATGCTACGGATAACGGGATAAACCCACTAAGCGAAAGCCTTAAAGGGCTACGCCTATACTCATAGAATCTGGGGTTACAGTACGTAACCAACGTTTTTATGCTATTAGAGCTTAGCATATTTTTAGCTGATGTTTTTCTTAGTTCATATCTTAGATCTTATGACTGTTTTTCTTTTACATTTTATTGTTGGATGTAACTGGGACCCTCTGTACATAATTTTGTTCCACCACATGGAATGGACTGTATTTATATAGCACCTTTCTAACTTATCGAGATACTCAAAGCACTTTACACCACAATCTGTGCCTCATTTATCCATACATACAGCACTCTACTAGATCTCTACAAAGTTAATTGAACAAATCATTCTAAAGAGACTAATCAGAGCTTTATCACATTCATACACCAATGGGACACACATCAGAAGCAACGAGGGGTTTAGTGTCTTGCCCAGGGACACTTCGGCATGTGAATGCTGGTGGATTCAAGCCCCTAACTCTTGCATTGGAGGACGACTGCTCTAACCACTCAGCCACAGTCGCACAATGTACCACCACATGTACCACATGTGGTGCGAATGACAATAAAGAATATCTGTATAATACCTTCTGATTCATATATCTATTGTTATTATTATATTATTTTAATTATTTTTAAATCAATTTATTTTTCATTTTCATATTTTATCAGTTGATTATTAATAATATAGCTATTATAGCTGTTAGCTGCACCTTTCTTTGTTTTATGAATTTATTCAAAAACAGTATGTAGCTTGAATTAACAACATTTTTCTTCTTTCTAGGCAAGAGAAAGAGAAAAGAGTTCAGTAAAGAATAGTCTTATTTCATCACTGAATGAACATGACGAACTGAACCGGACACAGCAGGAACAACACTTGTGTCTTCTTCTGGATGAAGCCCATGAGGCAAGGGATAGACTGATAGACAATCATTAGTTGTGTCGTGGCTGGAAGCCACTAATGGTGTTCAAAACAGCTGATACGGGCCACCTTAGTTCAAAAGATTTATTGGACAACAAATTACAAGTATTCAGAGTTCATAAAATCAATTACATGTATGCATACAGGAGCATTTACCAAAACCGACCTGATCAGATGAGTTCACCCAGCAAATGCTAAGTTCTGCAGTTTGTCCCTGGATCTTTATCACAGTTTTGAGCAGGCTCTGGCTCTGATTGGTTTAGCCGAAAAGGTTGCCATGGTTACTGGTCTACCCCGCCCCCTGAAGGACGTTAGTTTCTAAATTCCACAGATAACAAGTTTATGGCACACTGAAATCGGTTCTTTGTTTTAGCTCTGTTTCAGTTAACTTGATTATACCTTAGTGATACCAAATGATTCTGTTCTAAAGTTAAGTTTCTTTCTAGGAATAATTAATAACTATTAATTATTAACTAACTCATGTCTGTGTGGTTTTTATTGATCTCTCTGGCTTATGAAGTCACCCTGCCCCCCCTCTAGTAACATTCTGTTTTAGCTTACTGTGAAGATCAAACCTGTGTCCTCTCATCTAAACCGACCCTGTATCAAACAATTATTAAACGATTAAATGTTAATTGTTATTAATAGGAGAACCTGAGGGATTTCATTTAGTCAAACTATAATAAGTCTAAATTAAAGAAATGTGTTCTAGCTTTATTTATGTTAATCAGTCTGCTATCTGGCATGATTTGATTGCTTGAATATATCAAATGTGAACTTGTAAAATATCATTAGCTAATATAAGATTATATGTACAGGTAAACTAGTTAGAATTAGTAAACATTTTCTATAAATATAGTGCAACCCTGGAAGAAAGACACACACACACTTTGTATAACATGACATTTGAATGCTTGATAGGAAATATAAAAAGGTATAAAAATATGAAATCCAACAATCCCTCTTTTGATCTCCCCATATTCACAGGAGATCACCCCTTTTTAAATTTGTCCAGATGGAAGTGACCCAAACTTACTCCAACCCTCCAGGGGTCCTGGACCAGACCCCTGGTTCAAACCCTTCAAAACCTGTAAAAAATACCAAATGCATAAACCTTTATAAAAATACAAAAACTACAACACTCCTATTAAGAGATAAATGCCCAACACACTAAAATAATTAAAACTCTACCCTAATACCAAAATTGACCTCCTGTTAAACCACCTTTAAAATACCTCGTGGTATTTTAGAATGATGAAATGCCCAATTGAATGGAGTAAAATTTTGAATAGTTAAGAGTTTCCAATTGAATCCACGACCCTTCTCTGGTTGTTTTTCAGAATGACTGAAATGAAAGACAAGACACTCAATTTAAACAGGACTATCTAGCAGGTCTTCAGTTCTTGAGCTTGTGGTGGGAGGCCTTGTTCGTCCACAAGGGTCCTTTTGGTGCTCGGCAGGATTCGGCCCGCGGAGATATCTTCATGTAAAGTCCTCAGAACCTTTATCAGTCTGATCAGACGTTCTAAATGACGTGTGTGCATTGGGACAAAACTAAAATCAGTTTGACGCGTCTTCTGTTCTTCACGGTCAGGGCTGGGAATCTTCCAACCATCCTTCCCCGTACCACCTGACTGACTGACTTGGGCAGAGTGGAGACTTCTTCTCCAATGTTTGCTACTGCCTTTTTTCCTACCAAAACAAAGGGGCAAAGGGTGAGCTCCAACGAAGGTCCTGTCACCTCCTCCAGGTGTAGCGGGGAGCTGTCCTCAGATCACCCTCCATCTGGTCCAGCGATCGATTCCGCTCCTCTGCATGGGGTGCACTGGTTGTGGTCGTAACAGGTGTCCCTCTCCTTCTGGAGAACGATGGCGTGTGATGTCCTCTCCACCACCTGGTGGGGTCCTATCCCTCTTTTCAGCAGGACCCAGTCCGGTGTGATGGTCCGTAGTCAATCTCCTCGGTCAGAGATTCTCCCTCCTGATGAGAAAAGCTGGACACCAAAGCTTGCAAATTGTTAAACACCCTGCATGGCCTTTTGATTATTTTATCTGTGGGATCCATGACCCATTTGTGGGCCTGAAAAAAAAAAACTGACTGTGGTTACTTCCTAGTGAGTAAAACCTGTTTCCTAATTATGGGACACCCTGATGGTCATTATTGCTACTGCTAGTGTGAACTCTTACACTGTAATGTTATAATAAAACAGAACTTGTAAAACTGAAATAAAATGCTATTCTTACATTCATCTATACACTTGAAACTGAAATGAGGAACATGTAGATGAACAGATGCAGAGATATATTCATCAATTAAAACAGATTCCTCATTTTTCTGGACTGAATAAAACGTGCATTGAATTTAATGAAATGCAAACGTGAGACGTCGTTTATCTTTGACCCATCAAAATGAATGCGGTCATTTATTTACAGCATCAAAGTTTAACATCAAACATTTACATTAATTTGGCAAAATATGAAAATAACAACATAATCAATCAATCAGGAAAACCATACGGCCATGATTTTCCGTTGCTTCACCACAGACATTTATGAAAACTGTACAGTTATGATCAATTATCCACACGGCGGTGGATGAGCACTTTACACAGACATTTCTAAAATATCTGGAAGGATTTCTACTTTAGAGAAGAATTTAAAGATGGGAATGAAGTTAAAGGGAGTAAAATATGGTATGTGAGGGGAAGTGTTCACCAGAACCGACACTCTCCATTAGAACCCAGCTTTCCCCGGTACGCTTGGTAGGAAACTTGACTCATTACCTTTCTGAAGATTAATCAGCAGATATGGAGGTCCAGTTAACGCTACCTGTCCAGCGTCTCCGTAGGATGGCTGAACTCGTCCGAAGTAGTGACGAGATTCCGTCCGACACCAGCTCACATCAGCAATAGCAATAATCCAACTCGGAGGAGCCTTATCATGCTGGACTTCTGTTCTCCCCAACAACTTCTCAGCGCAGAACCGAACTGCTCAGAAGCTTCACCGAACTGAACTTCTCCGCGCAGAACTGAACTCAACTCAACTCAACTCTGAGAGAACTAGGAAGTACCGGCATTTTTAAGAGCTCTTTTCCCGGTTCATTTGATCGTCCCGGATTGGTCCAAAACAACCAGACAGGGGTGTGTTTTGTGATGTAAGAGGGTTACTAAAAGTCAGAAGACAGCAAGAATGTTATTGAACAGATTAAACTGTTCTCACAGACAGAGAGTGTTTTGTTTTGGCGAGTTTTAGAAACAGGTGCAAAAACCCCCCTGTTGACGTCTGAGAGGATGTAAAAACAAGGCAGTTGTTCCAACACATGTCTGCTTCGACTCCTGACCTCGGAAACGCACACTTGCTCATTCAAAGACAGAAATCAGAAAATGCATAAAAATCTGTAACAGACCTTAACATGAATTCTAACTCTGCATAAGCATTAAAAATCATTACACTGTTTCACAGTTAATAAAATTGATTAGTTCACTGCAACATCTAAAATGGTTTGAACTAAGACACTTTGATTATCAACATTTGTAAAATAGTAATGATAATAAAAAGAGAGTGTCCTTCCACTTGATTTTCAAGAAAGAGAGTCTCAGGATGGGTGAACCTGTATTTCTGGATTCAAATCAATGAAATGACAGTTCCTGTCCCACAAGGTTCTTAAGGTCAAGGGTTTTGACCTTAGGCTTAGTCTTGACATCAGGTTAAGTTCACTACAAACATACTGAACTTCTCCAGGGATACCTGTGTACTCTCGTCCCGTCTTTCACCCTTCCAAGCCTTTGCAGTCAACAGGTCTACCTACAATAAGCAAAGTTAAACATACACAACAACAATGTACAACAACACCCTGCAATAAGCAATCCCCCACGCCGGCCTCCGTCCTCCTGGAGCCTGTGGAAGTAACTTCATTAAATCGCTTGCGCCAACAGCATCAATCAAAATACAATATAACCTTAAAAGTTTAAACAACTGACATATACACTGTGGAAACAAGAGGAATTTAATCTTCCCTCTAGGTACCTGTCTGTGCTAGAGAGGGGAAGAAAGAGCAAGGAAGAAAAAGAGAGAGACAAATGTGGTTAAAATACTTTGTTCATGAAACCTTTTTTTAGCCCAATTAAACTATTTAAGTCCAGTCCAGTCAGTCAAGTCAGTGGTGTTTAAAAATACAGAATCACCCCATTTCTCCTTAACCTTTGCTCAAATCCACTACCAGGGGTCTGCGTTTTGATGCTAGGGGCGTCCCCCTTTTCTGGAATCTGTATACATTACAACAAAGAAAGAGAAAGATACTTTTGTTAAACCGATATATACAAGTGCAATGTCGTTTTGTAGGCTTCTGATTTATTCCACTTTTCAAATGTCAATGTGATTATCCTAAATGATCCTTTAAATGCTTCAGACTTACTACTGGCTTTTTGCTGTTCATTTAAATATAAAACCCTAAGAAGTTATTTTTGTATATTTTGTAATGATCTAATCATTGTATGAACTGTTTCCTGCTTTGTATATTTTGTAATGATCTAATCATTGTATGAACTGTTTCCTGCTAAGAGCAGCCTTCACCTTCCCCCTCTGTGAAACAGTTTTCTGTTTCAAATCTGAAGTATTACCGGTCGTAATATACTAACCCCCCAGTCTGAGTATTAGTTTCAGAAATATAAAATATGGTGTAGTTTTTAATCTTCCCCTACTGTTATTCAATCCAGGGTTTGCAAAAAATATCAAAATATGACACAAGCTCTCATATAATTTTCCAAAGAGTTAACCATTAAACAAATTTCATCCCTTGTATCAAACCAGACCCACCAAATGAGCTCATTCAAGGCAAAGACAATCATTTATTATTTCTTTAGAAAACATTATTGAACTCAATCCAAATCAGGTCTCAGGCACAGGTATCTCTGGAATGAGACTTCGTGACCTGTACAAATGAAAAGTTAAAAAGTCAATATTATGCTCGGGGGTGGGGAGCATTATTCCTCGTCCGATTAGGTTTAGAGGTAATGAAACAACTTTCATCTCAGAGCAATTGGAAAAGGGCGAATCATCTAGCACCCCCACATCAGTACTTCTGTGTCATGTTGTGTCACCTGTCTTAAAATGAGCCTATGTGAGTGATTATTATCAAAGCCAACTGCAGTTTTGATCCAGACCCCAAGGTGCTCGGATGACCATCACCGACCAAATGTGGGGTTGACACCTCCGTCAGGGTGCAGTTGTTGTTAGTGACCTTGGACAGATTGACCACCAGCTTTTCTTTCAGCCTTTCAGTCTTCAGTTTGTCTCCCTTTGTCTGGAGACCAGTTCAGATTTTTGCAGCAGTTCATATCTCAGCATACAGCAAGACTTGACTGGATGTTCCCGCTGTTGACAACTCCAGGACCCCCTCTGGACAGTTAATTCAGTTCATTGTTGGACTGATAGAGCTTTGCTTTGAAAAGTCATATTGTTTGGCTGACAATTTCTTTGTTGTTGTGTCAGTGGTGCTTGACTGACAGCTTCTCTGAACCGTCCCATTGGTCAGTTTTCTCAGACCCAACTTCAGCGTCCACCGGAACACATCTGGTATCCGATCCGGCACCCGGCACTAGAGGGTCATGATCAACCTCAGATGGATGCTGTATGTATCTGAAGACTACCTGTCTGTTTTGTGGGCCTAGCCAGACTCACCTTCCCCATCCACAGCTCTGTCTTCTCAGGCTGCTAAGAAGGAAAAATAAACAATCCAATTATTAAAAGTCTGATTCAGCATTTATCTGTTATCAACATTAATCATCTGTTAGCAAGTTCTATCCTGGGACCACAGCGTTTACCTTCAACAGAGTCATTCTGGTGTCCTGGATTGTACAATAGATGTTTTAACCGCTTCAATTACATAAGAGTGAAAACTTTAATTAAACACTGCACAATCCAATTCTTGACGCCTACTGCAAAAAATATTCCATCCAAAATAATGTCTTCCATCTTTCAGAATATGTATTTTGACTATGTCTACACTTCAAGACATCACAGAGACCATTAGCACTGCACAAAACGTCTACATGCACCTTTGTTCAAAAGCACAATTTCTTACTCACCATGTACTCAACTCTGTTCTCCTCATGCACACATAGGACCAGGTAGCTCTTAGAAGGGAACAGCTCCTAAACTCTAAACAACATTTTCAATATGTGATAAAGTCATTTAGACTGATTAATTTAACCCAAGCCTTTCACTTTGTGTTTAGTTAAAAGTTTCTATGACCAGAAAAATTTTTCATTTTACAAGTGTCAAGGATTTTGTTTATTACTTATTTTACATTCTGTCGTTATATAGTTGAATTTATTAACTGATTTTATTGTCAATCCCAAGAAGAAATTTTGGCTAATTTGTTTACAATGTATCATCCAGAAATGTTTAAACTTAATTTGACCTGTTTATGGTTTATTTGTCCTGCCTCCTTCGGCTTTTCCCTTTTGAGAAGTCACCACAACGAATCATCCTCCTTATTTCCTCTTAGGCCTTCGTCAGACCTACGCCTCACTTCCTCCAAGACCACCCCTACTCCATTTCTATTTCTATCCACACCCTGATAAAACAGGTTGAACCCAGCACCAATGATATGAGCCATGCTGCTCTTCTACTTGGTCTCTTTGACATCTCAACCATTCACCCTCCTTCTCTGTATCATGTCAGCAGCTCTCTATCAGTAGCTCTCCACCTTTGCCTGTCTGTTCAGTACGTTTGTTATCAATTTACCTCTGTCCCTCGCCCGCTTAGTGAGTGACTGTCTGCCATCTTCCTCTTCCCACACAGCTAGCTGTTCCAACAATACCTCCAGCTGACTCCCTCTGACTCCATCTCTCGGTTAATTACCGCTCCTTAACGGGATGTTTCCCTCTGGCCCTCTGGCCTTGAGTTTCAAACCATTGCTGCAGATCAACTGTTCCAGAGGTCACTACCTCCTCCTTTACCTCTGACACTGATTGAACACACAAATGTTTTTCGACCTCGCTCTCTTATCCCCGTTTATGTCTGGCCTCCGACAGCTGTGGTCTAATCAGCTGCTGATTAGTCTTCCTATTTTAAATGATGTATTACATTTCTCTCCCAAAGTTCAGTGACTGAAAATGGCGTTCAGATCTCCTCCTGCCAAGATCACCCCTGATGATGTACCACCTCCAAGCAACTCCTCCCTCTTTTAAGCTGTATTCAGCTTACTTCAACGTTTTTTTTACTTCTACTGACATATTCCTGTTAATTTCTGAACATCGAGCTCCTTTCAGCTAATGTTTGGAAGATTCAGATATTCCTGCTTACATTCCAGATACCATTTAGCTGTTTCATACCAATATCAGCTAATTCCACCTTTATTTTTAAATTAATCCAACTTTTACAGCCTAATTCAGGAAAACCAAGCTCTACCCACTTACTTTTGGTACTTTAAGACTATTTCTGCTTGTTTTAGCTATTGGTCTGCTGGACTTTTATACTTATTTCATATTCAAAATTGTTCCATCTCGTTTAGATTGTATCACATTTATGAGTTCCACACCTGATGACAACGTTCACACACTCAGGCATTCAAATCTTTTTCATTCACATGCACAGCCGGCCCCGTTGTGATAAAACAATACACAAGTCTGTTGTATGAAAAAAAACCCAGAGTCCAGACTTGTCCTTGCCTTATACAACAGCGACCCCTTTTGGTCAGGATATGGATGCTCCAGTCAGTCCGAGTCACCTGACACTCACAGAGAACAGTGCATACACTTTCACCTAGAAGGACAGAGCAAACCAAAAAAAGAAAAGGCTGCACCTTCCCCCACACCAGTATAACAGGGAGAGATAAGAAATCTTCTCTGTCAGCCACACACACACAGACAGAAACAGTCGCAGCACGGCACAATGATATCCTGACCCTAAAGCGGTTCTAGACCGCCGGAAATTTGGTACTAAGTCCCAGACTTTAACGTTCCCTTTGACTAAATTAACAATTGAGTTTATTTTGGCGACCAGTCGACAATCGCGGTGGAAAACCCGCCCCACAGCCCCCGAGTCCCTGACTCGTTAAGTTTACCTCGTCAGGTAAACTCTTTGACGGCCAACTCCGCTGAAAACAAAGGGAACGTGTTTTCTATCATTATTTTTTAACGGCAGACTCCACGGTCTTCCTCCGCCACGATTCTAAATCGTGTTCTATCTAAACAAGCCGTGCACAGGACACACACACACTTAAACGCACGTGGCCAAGCACGCACGCGTCGTGCACCCCCTCAAGTCTGAATACAAGTAATCTGTACATCAGAAGTTCCACTAATCACTTTAAATTAGCTTATCAACCATCTTAATTCCGGAGATGGTACGAACACACCAACAGAGGAATTTGAATTTGGTTTGAATTTGGTTTACGGCCGAATAGCCAGTACTCCGGACCTTAAGGTCCAAACAGTTAACTAACTTACCTGAAATTTATCGGGCCCAGTTCCTCTGCGTGTGCACCACAAACCACCTCGATCCAATTTGTTCTGTCCGCCAGCTGCACGTTTGGGGTCACCAACTGTCGTGGCTGGAAGCCACTAATGGTGTTCAAAACAGCTGATACGGGCCACCTTAGTTCAAAAGATTTATTGGACAACAAATTACAAGTATTCAGAGTTCATAAAATCAATTACATGTATGCATACAGGAGCATTTACCAAAACCGACCTGATCAGATGAGTTCACCCAGCAAATGCTAAGTTCTGCAGTCTGTCCCTGGATCTTTATCACAGTTTTGAGCAGGCTCTGCCTCTGATTGGTTTAGCCGAAAAGGTTGCCATGATTACTGATCTACCCCGCCCCCTGAAGGACGTTAGTTTCTAAATTACATAGATAACAAGTTTATGGCACACTGAAATCGGTTCTTTGTTTTAGCTCTGTTTCAGTTAACTTGGTTATACCTTAGTGATACCAAATGATTCTGTTCTAAAGTTAAGTTTCTTTTGTAGTATGACATATGGAGAGATATATTCATACATTAAACGGGTTCACTCATCTTTCTGGACTGTATGATGTCGTGTTTTGAATTTAACAGAAATGTAACGTGAGACGTTATTTATCTTTGACCCATCAAAATGAATGGAGGTCATTTATTTACAGAATCAAAGTTTAACATCAAACATTTACATTAATTTGGCAGAATATGAAAATAACAACATAATTAATCAGCTTTACAACCAGGAAAACCATACGGTTATGATTTTCCGTTGCTACACCACAGACATTTCTGAAAACATCTGGATTAATTTTCTAGCAGAAAGGAGAGTTTAAAGATGGAAAATTGAGATTTATCTTACAGAGAGATGTGTGAGGGAATTTGTCTGTTTTAACCAGAACAGCACGCTCTTTTGGAAATCAGCTTGTCCCAACAGTACACTTTTGGTGAAGGTCGACTTTTACCTTTTCTGAAGATAGATCAGTTCCGGCGTGGAGTCTCACTTCCAACCACTGTTCAGCGTCTCCGTGAGAACAGCTAAATACCTCGAGAGTCGTGTGAGGTTATCCAAACAGAAGTTATAATTCCCAAAATCGTCTCTGGTTCAGCTTGATTGGTTTAGCAGCATCCTGAATGCCCGCGTTCTGCATTCAGGAACTCCCAAAACTCTCTGCATCTGAATTCCAAAAACTCTGAACTCCACTGTTGAACTGGGAAGTGCCACATTTAAATGGGCTCTACTTCCGGTTCATTTGAGAGCTTTTGATTGGTCGATGGACCAAAGCAGAGGTGTGGTTTGTGATGTAAGGTGTTATGGAAAGTCAAGGATTGTTTAAGAACAGACAGAAAGATTGTTGGAGAAAACCAGTCTTCGTGGAGCCACTCACCAAGTATCTCGCTGTAAAAGTTAAACATGACATTTCTTTTCAGTAAACTTTTCAGTTGACCGAAGCTCGAACTTTGACACACTTACAACTTTGCTCACTTCAAAGCAGACAATCAAGAAATTGAATCATTACTCTGTAACGTACTCTAACTTGATTTCACTTTGAATTGAGGATTAAAAATCATTACTACTGTTTAAGTAAATAAAAATGAGTAGTTCACTTCAACATGTAAACATTGTTTGAACTAACACAATTTGATTATCAAAACATTTGTAAAATAGTAATGATCATAGAGAATTGTCTTTTTCCACTTGATTAATTCAAGAAAGAAAGTCTCAGGATGGGTCAAACTGTATTTCTGGATTCAAATCAATGAAATGACAGTTTCTGTCCATCTGGTCAGTTTTGACATCAGGCCTAGTCCACTACAGTCCCCCCTTTGGAAATCATCGCCTGTCCATGGGGATGAATTCCAAACATGAACTTACGCCTTCGAATGTCCTTGATCTTGATGTAATCCAGCAAGGAAGACCAAAGTCAAAAGTAATCCAGCAAGGAAAACAAAGTCAAGGTAATTCCACAATGTTCTTGGTAATTCCATTGTGTTGATGATAATTCCATAATGTTGTTGGTAATTCCATTGTAGCAATGCTTTAACCCTGTTGTGGAATAATATTTTGTTCCTTTTTGAATCTGACTCCCAATTC
>NW_023618972.1:0-17826 GCF_014905685.2 Nematolebias whitei
GTCTGTCTGAGAAATGCCCTTTGTATGCATACAAATGTATTTGTTTTTGATCTTCTGAATACTTGTAATCCATTGTCCAATAAATCTTTTGAACTAAGGTACCGCTTCAGCTGTATTGAACACCAATGTGGTTCTTATAAGCCACGACAACCCCCAACCAAAGAAGCCACCAAACTCCAGCAGCGACAATCAGCCAGGAGTGCCCAAACAGCCACAGACAGCGCACCACGATGACCGAGAGCCCACCCCCACAAAAGGACCGACCAGTCCACTACAGCAACACCCACAATGAGAGCACTCCATGCAAGGGAGGGCACATGCCTAACATGTCCAGACACCCCCGGGCCAGCAGTGCAGAGCCACCCGAGCAAAAGTTCCCCCACCCACAGCCTCCCACAGCCCAGACCCCCAGCCAAGCACCAGACCTCAGCCATTGCCAGGCAGGAAGACACCCAGGCTGAGTCCACACATCCCCCCATCTCCCCCCTTCCCATGGCAGAGGCCCCAAAGCCCACCAGCGCACCAAGGGACACCAGGCCAGGGCTGGGTGCCTGCGCATGCACCAGCCCAAGACCCCGATAACATACCCACCAAGACGCGAGACCCCCTGATCAAGCCGGGACCCCAGCCCGGGAACGACACTCCCCCAGAACCCCGAACCCAAGCCCACCCCAAACCCACCCAGGAGCAGCCAGGCCACCAGGCCAGCAACCTGCGCCCACCGGCACAGACCGCCCAGAGGCCTGCATGCAGCCAGCAGAGGTCAAAGCCCTGCACCACCAAAGCCATCTCCCCAGTTGAGCGCCATTGCCCCGGGCCCACGAACCCCCCATGCCCCCAGCCCCGATACCCCCACCCACATCAACCACGATGCCCCACGGGATGAAATTAAAGGGGTTTACCCACCTCCACTATGGGTTGGAGCCAATCAAAGAAGCCCAGAGAGATTGTTCTGATGTAGAGGTACAGGCTATCTCAAGACTGATGTAATCTAACAAAAGGTCTTTATACTGTTTAATACTAAGAGTATTTTTATTTTTCCAATTTATGAGTATAGTTTTTTTGCTATACATAAAGTAGTAAAAATTATGTGAATTGACTTTGTCTCTAAGGTGACATCATCTAAGTGACCCAATGAGCAAACTGACGGAGAGAGTGGAATATTACATCTCAGACACTTTGATAAGTCAAGTCAAGTCAACTTTATTTATAGAGCACATTTAAAACCGAAGTCTTCACATATCTGAAACCAAAACTTCTGAACAGGTGGACAGAACCAAACTGAGTGGAAGTGATTGTCAGGAATATTGTCTGTACACTGTGAACAAACATTAGATGATGCAAAACCCATCCTGAACATCCGTTGACCTGTGTAGTGTACTCTATGAAGGATTTTGTATTGTATTAATTGTAAATTGGGGTTTTTTAAATCATCTTAAAAGTTCTTGGACATATCTGAGACCAGAAGTTTTGGTCAAAGTTGACTGACAAGTCTGTCTCCCATTTTACAATGGGAAGGGATATTGATTCATCTATTTTAATGAGTGTCTGGTAAACCTTAGATAGTAATTTGGGAGGGTTAAGATTTAGGAATTCTAATACACTTGTTGGTATTTCAATTATAGTGTTATTAAGGTTAAATATATTTTTTGTTATAGATTTAATTTGTTGATATTCTAAAAATGTATTCTTATCAATCCCACATTGTGTTATTAATCTGTTAAATGGGATATAGTTTACTTCCTCATATATATGTTCCAGAGCAGCATGGTGGCGCAACTGTGGGTTTGAGCTGCTGCCTCTCAGCAAGCAGGTCCCTGGTTCAAACCCCTGTCCAGCGGCCTTCTGAGTGGAGTTTGCATGTTCTCTCCGTGCATGCGTGGGTTTTCTCCGGATGCTCCGGTTTCCTCCCATAGACCAAAAGCATGCATGTTAGGCTGATTGGTAACTCTAAATTGTCCCTAGGTGTGAGTGAGAGAGTGAATGGTTGTTTGTCTCGTTTGTCTCTATGTGGTCCTGTGATGGACTTGCGACCTGTCCAGGGTGTACCCCGCCCCTCGCACAGTGATTGCTGGACATGGGCACCAGCGACCCCCGTGACCCAAAATGGAATAAGCAGGTAAAGATAATGGATGGATGGATGGATGGATGGATGGATGGATGGATGGATGGATGGATGGATATATGTTCCAAATATTTGATTCCTTTACACCTCCAACCTGGGAAGTTTATCATATTATTCTGTTGTAGGATGTCAGGGTTATTCCAGATGGGTGTACGTCTGCATGGAATTAGTGAAGACTCTGTCATTTTAAGAAACTCCCACCAAGCTGTCAGAGAGGAGCTGATATTGATGCTTTTAAAGTATTCCTGTTGTTTTATGTTTGAGCTAATGAATGGAAGGTCCGAGATCATTATATTATTGCAAGTGTCTGTTCTACGTCTAGCCAGGGTTCATCAAGGGGTGTGTGTTTTATCCATCTTGAGATGTATTCTAGCCTGTTGGCTAGAAAGTAATAATAGAAATTGGGTAGCTCTAGTCCTCCTTTATCTTTGGTCTTCTGTTGTGTTTTTAGTTTAATACGTGGGGGTTTATCTTTCCAGAGAAATTTAGAGATGGAGGAGTCCAGGGATCTAAACCAGTCAGATGATGGTTTATTTGGGATCATTGAGAATAGATAGTTTATTTTAGGCAAAACCATATTTTTTATTGAAGCAATTCTTCCCATGAGAGACAAGGGTAGAGATTTCCATCTAGCAAGATCATCCTCAATTTTCTTTAAAAGTGGGATGTGGTTTAGTTTTGTTAAATCTGCCAATCTAGGAGATACATCGATACCCAAGTACGTAATATTCCCTGACTGCAGTTGTGTAGTGTTGTATAATGTAATCTTTTTTGCTATGCTCTGACATGAAATATTTCTCTGTGTATGGTGAAAAACTGCAGGGTCATGATGTGCGTCATGTGGGTCCATGATGTGCGTAACTCCTTGTACAAGGGAACCAGAGACTTGTTATCTTGCCAAGAACAGATCACATTTAGCTGGGGGCAGTGGGCGAAAAAAAACAAGACCATGCCAGACCATGCCCAGTAGCGCCGACTCACTCAGAACAACATCATGATAAGGACATCCCAATGTAACTGATAAGGCTGTATTTAAACGAAGCAAAGACATTTTGTAACTTAGATGTGTTTGATGGATGTAAGGTGCATGTAAGGCGTCTCCCTTTCAGCGCTGTGAAGGTAAAATAAATCTTTGTCTGAATTCAGAACCACGTCTCAGGCTGTGTTTTTGACTCTGTCTTCCTTCCACTGAACGATCTCAGGTTGAGGTAGTTTTGAGCTAAGTGTTTGAAAGTTGGTTCTCATAGTTTTGAAAGACCTCAACAATTTGGTGGAGGATGCGGGCAGATGTGAATGAAGACAGGATTCAAAAAGCGTTCAATACAAAAACAACTGGACTTTATTTGTAACAGAAGACGTTTCGCTCCTCATCCGAGGAGCTTTCTCAATTCAAAGAGCAGAGAGTGAGAGATACAGGTTATAAGGCTGAGTGAGATAACACACACACACACATAAGACACACACACACACATACTGTATATGTAGATTGGCAGTTCACACCTAAACAGTAGGTCTTTGTTCCTCTAATTCACAGACGAGGCCCCTCTGTTCCCATCAAGTGTGAAAACCGGCTGGGAATCTGTTTTAAAGTTGCATTATATGTTTTTGAAAGTGGAAATCTGAGGCCTCCTCCTCTGTTAAGAGACGGCTTTTCTCTTTTTACATAAATTGCTTCCTTCACCCCCCTCTCAAACCATCTGTGTTCTCGGTCCAAAATGTGCACATTTTGGTCCTCAAAAGAGTGTCCCTTATCTGTGAGGTAGAGGTGAATTGCGGAATTTTGTCCAGAGGAGGTGGCTCTCCTGTGTTGAGCCATGCGTCTGTGAAGAGGCTGTTTAGTTTCTCCAATGTAGAGGTCTGGACAGTCCTCGCTGCACTGGACCGCATACATTACACCACTCTGTTTGTGTATGGGTGTTTTGTCCTTAGGGTGGACCAGCCTCTGTCTGAGAGTCCTGCTGGGTTTGAAATGTACTGGGATCTTGTGTTTGTTGAAGATCCTTCTGAATTTCTCTGATACTCCAGCAACATAAGGGATGACAATGTTTTTACGTCTGTTGTTCTCCTTTTTCTGTTTATTGGGGTGTTTTGTAGATTTCCTTGCTGACTTGACAAAAGCCCAGTTAGGATATCCACATGTTTGAAGAGCTTCTTGAACGTGTTTCAGTTCCTTTTCCTTCCCTTCTGTCTTCGTGGGGACGCATTCGGCCCGATGTTGTAAAGTTCTGATGACAGAGAGTTTGTGTTCCAGTGGATGGTGGGAGTCAAACAGAAGATACTGGTCTGTGTGGGTTGGTTTTCTGTAAACTTCAATGTTGAGGCTGTCCTCTTTCTCCATCTGAACCAAACAGTCCAAAAAAGGCAGCTTGTTGTCGTTTGCATCCTCTCTGGTGAACTTGATGTTGTTATCGACCGAGTTAATGTGTCTGGTGAACGCTTCTATTTCCTTAGCTTGGATTTTGACCCAGGTGTCATCCACATAACGGAACCAATGGCTTGGCGTTGTTCCCTCATAGGAGTGTAGGGCTCTTTGTTCCACTTCCTTCATGTAGAGATTGACAGCAATGGGTGACACTGGAGATCCCATGGCACAGCCGTGCTTCTGTCTGTAAAAACTGTCATTGAACTTGAGATAAGTGGTGGAGAGGCAGAGATCCAACAGGGTGCAGATCTGGTCTGGGGTCAAGTTGGTCCTGTTGATTAAGTCCTTGTCTTGTAGAAGTTGTTTTCTGACGGTTTCTACTGCTTCAGAGATGGGTATGCATGTGAAAAGAGAAGTCACATCATACGATACAAGGGTTTCTCCTGGGGTTAGTTTCAAGTGTTGAACTTTGTTAGCAAAATCAATGGAGTTCTTTATGTGATGAGGTGTGTTTCCAACAAGAGGAGCTAAAATACCAGCCAGATGTTTAGCAATATTGTATGTCACTGAGTTCATGCTGCGGACGATGGGTCTGAGTGGGTTCCTTCTTTGTGTATTTTTGGGAGTCCATAAAGACAGGGAGTGGCTTCCCCTGGGTACAATCTATAATACAACAATCGATTGATTGTTTTCTCCTTTTCAAGTTTTTGCAGGTAATCTGTGACTTTCTTTTTGTAGGCACTGGTTGGGTCCCTCTTCAGGGTCTCGTAGGTGTTGTTGTCGCTCAGAAGTGTGGTTATTTTTTCCCGGTAATCAGAAGTGTTGAGGACTACTGTGCATCTTCCTTTATCAGCTAGTAAGGGGCCCACTCAGGAGGCGGGCCCATTACCAGACAAACGGACAGCCCCTAAGGGGCTGTACCCAATCATTGAAATCCTAGATGGAAGTTTATTGGTGCAGCCAGCTGCCAGAGACTGTACACCACCACCCCCTCACAACCCACTCTGGATGGGGGCAGAACTTGAAATCGCCTCTACGCCAAGAGGAGATATTGACTCAGAAAAAAGACAGAAAACCCTCAGCCCCACCTCCTCCTCCTCTGTGTCAGGGGAGGAGGTGGAGAACAAGGAAGATAGGAGGAGGGACGAGTTGGATGATCATGTACAGTTATTTCAAGACGTATAAAAAACACTGCATGAGACTGAGGAACAGATGACCAGAATTAGATTAAAGCTTGAACAGGCAGAGAAGCAAAAGCAGAATAAAAGGAGTATAGATGAGACTGGAGTTAACATCTCTCTGGTAGCCAAGGGAAAGGTCACGGAGAGAGGAGAAAAAGGAGGTTTTCTGACAGAAGAAGAGCTTCTAGGAGCATGCGAGGACTTGTTAGCAGATTATGAGAGAGAAGAAAGAGAAGTTTGTACGGAGTACTGTGAGAAGACACACCCCATGACACTCCGGTCAAGACAGGCGCAGGGAAACTACCCCTTACTGCAATCAGCAGGAGGGAGACTGAAATATGTACCTTTTCCCTTGGGAGATAGAGACGCGTTGGTTGATAAGCTTCCTAGTATCTCAGCAGGAGGAAGCTTATGGTTATCTGAGCTGGATGGACTCACGAGAGGAATGACTTTGGCACTAGGAGATTTTAGGGCAATTTTAGGACGTTGTGTCACCCCTATGGTGGGACATGAGTTGGAACGAGCCGCTCGCACTGACACTCAGCCAAACCACACTCCTTTAGCAGTGGTAATTACACAATTAGCCAGACAAATTAAGCGACAGTTCCCTTTGTCTACTCTGGCAGCAATACCAAAATTTGAATGGGACCCTAAGGTCCACCCGAAAGATTACATCACTCAAGCAGTAGAGATTTGGATGAGACACACAACAGTTAATCCAAAAGGTGAACCGTCTAATCTGACTGAATTGTTCAGAGAAGCAGTTTTGAAGGGAGTACCTGATGAAGTGTCAGAGCTGATGGTGAAAAATCCTGATCTCCCAGGGTGCGAGCATGCTAAGTGGGAAAAACATTTACTACATCATTTGCAGGTGGCACAGGACAAGTTAAAAAAGAAAAAAGATGAAAGAGCTGACCTAGAAAATCAACTCATCAAGTTACAACTTCAGGAAGCACGACAGAAGGTATCAAAGAACAAGGATTAAATCTGAGAAAATTATGTTAGCTGCGGGAACAGGGAATGTTTCACAACTTGCACACAACAATGTCGCACCTGTGACTAATCAGTATCCTGGAGGAGGAGTTGTCTCCTCTCCATATCCCGATCCCTCTTTTCCCTTCCCGTCTTTTCCATTTGCGTGCAGGTCTGGACGTGGAAGAGGTTGGCGTGCTGGTGGTTGTGCATGGGGAGGCATGGCGCGTGGGCGAGGGGGCTGGGGTTCACCCGGGCAAAGGAACCTGCAAGACGAAATCTGCTACAACTGTGGGAGACCTGGCCATTGGGCCAGACAGTGCAGAGCCCCACCCATGCAGGGGAGTAAAGGCGGAGGGTCACAAGGTATGATTCCACACAATCCTGCTAACATACCGCCTCCTGCCGGTGGCCAGTACCTGCAGTGGGAAGAAGACGTGTACCAACGATATTGACACACCCCTGAGACCCGGTCAGGTAACATGACTTCTGCAGACCCCATGTTATCTGCCAGAGTGGGAGGTCAACCTATGAACTTTCTAGTGGACACAGGAGCCACATATTCGACTATAAACAGCACCTTCATCAACAGTTTAACATCAAAAACCGTGTCTTTGACAGGGTTCTTAGGGAAAGAGCAGAGTCTACACTTAAAACCATTGACTTTTAACCTAGGGGCCCAGACATTGCAACATTCTTTTGTCTGCTCCCCATCTACTCCTGTGAACTTACTGGGAAGAGACTTGCTGATCAAGCTGGGAGCTACCGTACTGTGTGGTGCAGATGGGCTGACAGTTTTGCTACCAGATGGCTCTATCATCCATTGCAGAGACTCAATCACAGATGGACAATATTTGTTACACCCTATCCCTCCGGAGTACGCAGACATCTATTGGGGCCGGTTGACACATGAAAAGTCGAGCTGTCTCCTGAAAACATTCCAGACCTGGAAGCCCTGGCTCATCAGTCTGCGTGCCTACGTTTTTCCTGCTGACCCGCCTCACGTCACCCTCTTCTATGACTGGGAACACACAGATTGGTACCAAGAAGCCTTCTCATCTGACCTTGACTTGGCAAATTAAAATTGAAAATGTTTATGTAGCTCCTGAGGGAGTATCAGCGGCAGTAACACTGACCACTGAACAGCTTAGCTGGTATCAAATGAGTGATATTCAGCACATAAGCAGAGCATCCTGACACATCCAAAACCACTACGGGTAAAGGACATGTTATCTTTCCTTGGACTCACCGGCTATAGTCGTAGCTACTTGCCAGCATACACGGACCTGACTCAACCCTTGCGCCATCTGGTCAAGGAACAAGGTATGAGAAATTTGAATAGTCCACTAACCTGGACAAAAGAAGCAGAAGACGCCTTTAATCATCTAAAACAACACATGGCATCGGCAGCTGAATTAACCTTACCCGATTACAGCTGTCCTTTCTTCCTGGATGTCTCTGTAACAAAACACGCAATAAATGGGGTTTTGTTTCAGAGAAAAAGGGGGAGAGGAGAAAGTATTACAGTACCTCTCACTTATGATGAACAACATGGAAAAAAAGACATCCTCCATGCACACAACATGCAGCCGGGATAGCGAAACTGATTAAAAAACAGCACACATAGTCATGGGCCACGCCCTGCAGGTGCTGACAACACATAGCGTGGTCACAGTGTTTTACGATGACAGCTCTTAGACAACACAGACTATCAAAAATCTTAGAAGCCCCCAACTTAACATTCTCACATGAGGGAATAAATATGGCAGATTGTGTTGCAGAAGGTGAGCCTCACCGATGTGAAGAGCTGGTGGTCAAGCTGGAGAAAGTGAGGCCAGATCTAGAAGCATCCCCACTTTGGGGAATGCAGGTAAGACACTTATTCACAGACGGGTGTTGTTACAGACATCCAACAGAAGGCCTGAAAGCAGGTTATGCAATAGTGGAAAAAACAGATACAGGCTATGAAGTGATAAAAGCAGAACAGCTAGAAGGTGCACCATCTGCACAGAGAGCAGAGGTCAGAGCAGTGGTAGAAGCACTGAAACTAGCAGAGAATCAGAAAGTGAATGTTTACACGGATTCCGCCTATGCAGTAGGAGCAGTCCATGTGGAACTTTGTCAATGTATTAGAGCAAGTTTTTTGACAGCAGGAGAAAAAACCATTAAACACGAAGCAGACATGAAAGAGTTAGCAGAGGCTCTTCTGCTGCCCTTGAGAATGGCAGTAATGAAATGCAAAGGACATGATAACAGTGACTCCTACACATCTCAGGGCAATTAAGCAGTGGACAACGCAGCAAAAGCCGCAGTAGGATACCCTCCCTTGATGATGACAGTCGCAGTAGAGGAAGAGATAAAATACAAACTTACACTTGAACAGGTTACTGAACTTCAAAAGGGGGGGGCACCAGAAGAAAAAGAACATGTGGAGACTAAGGAGGGTGACTGAGAAGGAACAGTGATTGATGTACAGACTTGCTTTTCTAGATCATTTGTGTGTAAATAGGAGATGTTAAGTTACAACGCTCTTAATAACCAAAGTATTTATCTTTCTTCCTTTGAATGTGTACATGACGGATCTCTTAGGGGGATGCCCCTAGACCCAGAAGAACAATAAAAATGTGGTGGATCTGTGTTCTTAAATACATTTGATTTGACAATGACTAAGACTGGACTGGACTGATAAATTAATTAGGTTCTCGTGTATAGAGTGTTTTTAACCACATTTTCATGATAGTCATGTATTGTGAAACTTTTGTTTTTGTTTTACCTAAACAGATCTCCGGAGGAGCTATGGCAGAGCCGAATAACTGATTTTGACTTCCTTTTATTTTTCCAGCTCCATTTATCAGCAAACTCAATGTTTAATGCTGTATTGTGCTGTTTTGAGGACAAGGTGATCAATGAAAATATATTTTCTGCGCATGCGTTTACTAAATTCTTTCCCACAGGCAGGAGGAAATAAGACAAATAAAATCTATCATCTTAACTAAAATTAACATCACTCATGCCAAATATTCACCACTAAACTTTGAAACCCTAACTCTTCTGATTACTCATCTTCACTGCATGTGGTAATCACATATTGCTGTGTTTTCTTGTGAAAAATAACTTTGCTTTTTTCAGGAAGATCCAGAGTAAAGAACTCTGGAGAAATCTTTCATATCCTTTTTGAGGTTCAGGTTTGTAAACATAAAAAAAGGGGATGAAAGTATGAATGGAATGTGGTTTATGTTGTTCTATTAAACCATTATAGTGTAGAAGTAATAATGAAATATTTTATATTGACAAACCCCTTTTAGTGATAGAGATAGAAAATACAGTCACATGCCTTAGAGGGCTGAAATTGTGCTATGTTTGGAGATATGTGTTGTACTTTCATCCCCAACAATACAGGTTCTGATGGGTCAGTGACCAAGGCACTGGAGGGGTTGAGGACGCTGAGTGTACTGGTCGTATGTGGTTGCTGCTGTGTGCCCTGTGCAAGATCACTCGTGGTGCGCTGTATCACCTCGACCATCGAGAAAGGGAGCGGGGATAGACCTTCTGGATATCAGATGTTGTCAACCAGTGATCCTTCAAGCCACACGGAATTCGAGCTCTCCCTGGTGGCATAACCCAAGAACTACTGACACTGGCTTCATAACCTGTCTCCTAACATGTGTTTTACACCATTTTTCTTTGCTTTAAGTTGATTCTTATACATATTATAATTACATGTGTTACTTTGCTTCCCCTGCTCCCAAAGTACTGTTGAGTATTGGTTTGGATATTTTATCATACTGCTAGCAATAGGAAACTTAGATAAATGCATGTGGCCACATCTTAACTTTTACTGAAACTCTCTCTCTCTCTCTCTCTCTCTCTCTCTCTCTCTCTCTCTCTCTCTTTCAGTCTGTGACAACGCAACAGACGATTCCTCTATGAAATGGACCTTAATTGTCCAACCAATTCGTAGTCATTGTTAAAGACGCAGGCCAACAAGTTGTGGTCCTTTTAAAATACAGGCATCCACTGTGCGCTTTGTAACCAACTGACAGAGAATTACATTTTTAGACATTTTATTGCATTTTTTCACCAAGTTGTGCTATATTTATCTTATTAATGGCTCATTTGATTGCTATTGTTATATCATTTAAACAGCAATTTTGTTAAATTTATGACACAGGGTAAGGATGATTGTAAGAGTGCATTGGAACGCCATCTTGGTCGTCGTCACAAGGGGCGTGAGGCGTTGTGCTGTTTTTACCCTGCACCATTACACCGTTGCCCTGGGGATTTTTCCGGCAAAAGTTCTGGACACTTGTCAGGGACAGATGTTTGCAACCAAGGAGGTGGTCCCCTTGGGGGGACCAAAAGGGGGAAATGTTGTATAATGTAATCTTTTTTGCTATGCTCTGACATGAAATATTTCTCTGTGTATGGTGAAAAACTGCAGGGTCATGATGTGCGTCATGTGGGTCCATGATGTGCGTAACTCCTTGTACAAGGGAACCAGAGACTTGTTATCTTGCCAAGAACAGATCACATTTAGCTGGGGGCAGTGGGCGAAAAAAACAAGACCATGCCAGACCACGCCCAGTAGCGCCGACTCATTCAGAACAACATCATGATAAGGACATCCCAATGTAACTGATAAGGCTGTATTTAAACGAAGCAAAGACATTTTGTAACTTAGACGTGTTTGATGGATGTAAGGTACATGTTAGGCGTCTCCCTTTCAGCGCTGTGAAGGTAAAATAAATCTTTGTCTGAATTCAGAACCACTTCTCAGGCTGTGTTTTTGACTCTGTCTTCCTTCCACTGAACGATCTCAGGTTGAGGCAGTTTTGAGCTAAGTGTTTGAAAGTTGGTTCTCATAGTTTTGAAAGACCTCAACAGTAGTAAGTGAATTGTTGAAATAGAAATTAATTGGTAGAACTGTGGATTTTATCCAGTTTATAGAGTAATCTGAAACTCTTGAAAAAGAGTTTATCAATCCAATAACTTGAGAGAGGGAGGTTTGTGAATTATGGAGGAAGAGCAACACATCATCAGCATATAGACTGATTTTGTGCTCTATGTTATTGCATTTTATGCCTTTAATATCTGTAGTTTGCCTGATTGCAGAGCCTAGCGGTTCGATGAAAATAGCAAACAGTGAGGGGGAGAGTGGACATCCCTGCCTGGTGCCCCTTTGCAGAAGAAAGCTAGCAGATATTTGATTATTTGTCCTAATGCATGCTGATGGGGAACTGTATAATATTTTTAACCAGTTTATGAAATAATTTCCAAAACCAAATTTATGCAAGGCTGCAAATAAAAATTTCCAGTTAACTCAATCAAAAGCTTTTTCTGCATCTAGAGAGAATATTGCAGTTTCAATATTTTTACTGTAAGAATAATCAATTCAATTAAATAATCTGCGTGAATTTGTGGATGAATGCCTCCTTTTTATAAAACCAGTTTGGTCAGGATGTATTATGAGAGGAGTTATATTTTCCAATCTTTTTGAGAGGGCTTTATAAATTATTTTAAGATCAACATTGATAAGAGATATGGGACAATAACTAGTAGGTAATACAGGGTCTTTGCCTGGTTTTAACAGGAGACTAATGTTGGCTGAGTTTATATTTTCTGGAAGTCTTATTTTTTTTCCAGTTTCTTGTAGCATTCTGTGAAATAGTGGTGCCAGGATATTCCAGAATTCTTTGTAGAACTCTGCTGGAAATCCATCTGGACCTGGAGCTTTTTTATTGAACATGCTTTTGAGGGCTTCTTGGAATTCCACTGGTGTCAGTGGTGAGTCCAGCTCCATTGATTGATTATCTGATAATTTAGGAAGTGTTATTTTATCCAGAAATTGATCAATTTCATTATCTGATGGGTTTATCTGGGGTATGTATAAAGCTTTATAAAAATCTCTGAAAATGCTGTTTATTCTTTCAGGATCATAAACTGTATTCCCAGTCAAGTCTTTAACACCATGAATAGTTGTTTTTTCCTTATTTATTTTAAGCTGTTTTGCTAGAAAGCTACCTGATTTATTGTTCTGCTCAAAGTTTTCTTTCCTGAGTCTTTGTATTAAGAATTGAGTTTTTTTGTTAATAAGTTCATTTAATTCTAATTTAGCTTTACGCATTTTCTCTAGCATGTCTTCATCTTGGGAGGCTTCTAACAATTTAATGGTTTCTTCTAATTCCTGAATATGTTTATTTTCTTTTTTCTTCTTATGTGATGAGAATGAGATTATTTTACCTCTCATCACTGCTTTCCCTGCCTTCCAGAGAACAGATGCTGATGTTCCAGGCAAGTCATTATACTCCAGATATGAAGCCCACTCTTCTGTAAAATATTTGATAAAATCTTCATTTTCAAGCAATGATATATTAAATCTCCAGTTTATAATTTTTAGGATTTATTTTCTGTTTGCTAGAGTTAAACAGACAGGAGCATGATCACAGCTATAGGGTGTATCTCAGTGTCCGAGATGTCCATCAACAATGAGCTGCTGACTAAAAAATAATCCAGATGAGAGTAAGAGTGATGGACAGGTGAGAAGAAAGTATACTCCCTATGGTTCGGGTGAAGAGATCGCCATGCATCGCAAAGTCTGTAATCACTCATGTACTGTTTAACTATATTTATGGACTGCCAACTACACTGAGTTCCTGCTCTACTACATCTGTCTAATTCTTCATTTAAACCAAAGTTGAGGTCACCTCCAAGTATAAGTGAGCAATCCAAGGGATCAGACAGTGCTAAGAAAAAATCATGAAAAAAGAGGTGTCATCAACATTTGGGGCATATATGCTGACAATACACAGCTTGTAGTTATTTATACAAAGTTTTATTATTAAATATCTACTCTCTGGGTCTGTAACTGTGTCTAGTACTGTAAAATTAACATTTTTGTAGATTAATATTGCCACTCCCCTTTGTCTTGACTTATAGCAGGCATAAAACACATCAGGAAAGTCAGGTGATTTAAGATCATCTGCAGTTGTAATAGATTTATGAGTCTCTTGTAAAAAGACAACATCTGCCTGTAGTCTTTTAAGCTGGTTTAAAATTCCTAATCTTTTTTGCTGAGTAGTGGTTCCATTGACATTCCAAGTCACAAATCTTAATGTGCCCATAGTTGTGCGTGAATAGCTAAAGTTGACCAACGCATGTCACCACAGAGACAAACAGATCCAACTAAAATCAGAGTTATTGCTTGAGATTGCCTGTTTAGATGTTTAGAAACACACAGTGATTTTTGAAGTGGAAAATACAAGAATATTGAGTAGAAGCTGGGTGTGACAGAAGTTGAAAGATATAAATTTCTCTGGTGTGTGCGCGAGTGTGTGCGCGAGTGTGTGTGTTTTGGTGTGCTTGTGTGTAAATGTTTGTTGGGTGGTAAAGAAGAGAAAAAGACTGATGAAGTGATGTGATAACAGATAAACGTAAAAGAGAAAATAGTAAAAAAATAAATAAATAATAAAAATAAAATGAAAAGGAAAAGAGAGGAAAAAAACAAACGAAAAACAAACAAACAAACAAGAAAAAGAATAGCTGTGACACCATTCACATTCACCAGTGCAGACACCTTACCGATCTGTGCTTTACATTTTATTTACAAATGCCAGTTAATTTACCTCCAGTGTTACAAGCGTTAAATCAGGACTGCTCAACTAAACTGCCCAGGGGGGCACATTTACTGAAAGCCAAGCGTTCAGGGGTCAGATATCCACTAGTTTTTATCATTAAGTTATATTGTTTTGTAGTTAAAACTCTAGTTTCGTTTTAAGAGTGAACATATTGGTGGACCGAACTTAGCTCACCTGTGAGCCTGACTTGGCCCGCGGGCCGTCAGTTCAACATCCCTGCTTCAAACTAATGTGTTGTTCCTTTTAATAAAGCCATGGAGTGACGTCCCATTCCCTGAACAGCTGACCATTAATATAAGTTTGTCTACAGCCACCGTAGCTTTGACGCCCTCAGACATGTATTTCTTCCTGATTGGAAACAAAACTCGCCTCTGATCGAGGATCTCTTTCGTTCACACTGAAGTCCGTCCCACGCAGCTCTCTGCCCCGACCTCTGACCTGCTCTTTTTGTTTATAGTGTTCAAATTTAGCTATAATTGGCCATGGTCGCTTGTTATCGGGCTTCTGACCTCCGAGCCAGTGAATGCGATGGAAAGTGATGTTTTTTACCATCTCACTTGGGAGTTTCAGCTGATGTTGGATAAACTCATGGATAGTAACTTCAGCATCCTCTTCTGCTCGTTCTGGGATCCCTGAGAAGACAAGATTGTCCCGCATGCTCCGAGCTTGAATATCCAGGATGGACTCCTTCATTTTCCTGTTTTCTCCAGTCAGCTGCGACATCTTCTCGGTGAGCTCATTAACGTTACCCCTCAGAGTTTGGTTCTCTGCAGCGAGCGACGCCACCTGAGCTTGGCTGAACTCCAGAGACTTCCTCAGTGCTTGAAACTCCTTGTGGAGAACCTCCACCAGGGCCAGCCGGGCATCTAAGCTGGTTAGCTTCTTGTCTATAGAGCCCAGGACATCAGTGAAGCTTTTCTCTGGGGAGGTGGACGTGCTGGTTGAGCTCTCCGAACGCGTGCGTTTAGGAGTTGGTGTGGCCGTGGATGCAATGTTTTTTTGGGGGTTTACCCATCACAATGTTTTCAAAACACTCGTCCACGTAACTCTACAGACTGTTCAAGGTTTCCTCGTCCAATTTGGTTTATTGAAACAATATGCAGAGGTTATTATTAACAATATTTTTTATGCTTGATTGCAATATATTGGCTTGTTGTACCTGAGTTGAATCGTTTTGTTTAGCAGTATCCTGCTATGTTACTTACGCAGCACAGCTCTCACGTGACCTCAGCAGCTCATCACCAGGTGCACCCCTCTTCCTTGTTGACAGTCTTGTCAAACTGGTTGAAAACAACAAAGTCCATGCTCAACAATCCAGGTATAAAATCCAACATTTTTCAGTCAGGTCATCTGGACAGTAGGGATGCACTTTTTTTTTTACTTCCGATCCCGATACCTAAATCTAAATATCAGCCGATACCGATCCAGTTCCAATATCATGATCATCATTAATTTTATATGAGGCTGTAATAATCTGCTCTCAAGTACAATTTGTACAAATATATGCATGCATGTCCAAAAAGGCAACTTGAGGTAAATTGTATTAATGTTGGATAAGTTTTAAAGTCACAATTAAATTCTGCTAACACAAAACATGTTTTTTTTATTCCTAGTTTTAAACTGGATATTAAAGTGATTAATTTAAATGATTGTTTAAAGTTATTTTATATGTTTTTAAATAAGAGGCAGGTATAAGTATTATTTTTCTTCTTTCTGCACTCTTTTCATTCAATGTTTTCTTTTTGATGATTTTTTTATTTTGTTTCTTTTAAATTAATGAATAAATTAATTAAATTAAATAAAATGTTTCAAACATCTGGCATAAACCAACAGGCATGTTCCTGTTTTTAGTATTTTACATCACTTTATAATGTAGCTGTTTTTGTTTTTAATATAAATTTCAAATCATATGTTTTTTTATGATTGTCTACTGTTGTACTGATAAATATCTCCTGGAGAGTAAACTATATCTTGGCTGCAAGTATCAAGCTGTGAAATCTATCGTTTTCTACAACTGATAGTGGTTGGTCATGAATCATGAAGTTTACCAACTTCTCTGTAAACTTAAAACAGTTAAATCTGGTCCTCTGGACATTCAAAAAAACAAAACAAAGCAAATCAACAAAAAAATGTAGAAACGTTTCGTCTCTCATCCGAGAGACTTCCTCAGTCTGAGGAGCTGTTTTCAGCTCAGTCTCTTAAATAGCACCTTCTCAGAGTGGATCAACCAGTTTGCTGCTGACAACCAAAACCAGCTGATCACATGCTCAAGAAGGACCATCAGCCTAACAATGGATCATTAGCACACTGATGGCTGTTTACTGTTCACAGAGGGCTGAGTGATACTAGCAATCACAGCATTGTAAGAGGGGGACAGTTGAACCCGGAGGCCTCCACCCCTGTTTAACGATGGACAATTTCTTTTCACAAAGATGGCTTCCTTTACTTCTCTCTCAAACCATCGTTCCTCTCTGTCCAGGATGTGAACATCTTCATCCCTGAAAGAGTGACCACTGGCCTGGAGATGAGTGTAGACCGCAGAGTCCTGGCCCGATGATGTTGATCTTCTGTGCTGGGCCATCCTTTTGGCCAGTGGCTGTTTTGTTTCCCAGATGTAAGACTGATCACAGCCCTCCTGACACTGAACAGCGTACACAACATTGCTCTGTTTGTGCCGGGGGACTGGATCTTTGGGATGAACCAGTCTTTGCCGTAATGTATTTTGGGGTTTAAAAGCCACTGGGACGTTATGTTTAGAAAATAAACGTCTCAGTTTCTTTGTTTGGGTTCCTTCTCTGCTTTCAGGAAGGCCCAGTTAGGATATCCACATTGCTCTAGAGCCTGTCTTGTGTGGGATTTCTCCTTCTGCCTGGCTCCTGAGCTAGTGGGGACGCTGTCTGCTCTGTGATACAGAGTCCTGATGACTCCTAACTTGTGCTCCAAAGGGTGATGGGAGTCAAACTGCAAATACTGGTCTGTGTGGGTGGGTTTGTGGTACACCTCAGTTTGCAAATGTCCTCTATCAGAGACTGAGACCTCACAGTCCAAGAAAGCCAACCTGCCATATTTTACATCTTCTTATGTGAACTTGATGTATTTATCCACAGAGTTGATGTGGTCAGTAAAATGTTGGACTTCCTGAGATTTGATTTTAACCCATGTGTTGTCAACATACTGTTGTGGCTTATAAGAACCACATTGGCGTTCAATACAGCTGAAGCAGTTCCTTAGTTCAAAGAGATTTATTCGACAGGGTTTACAAGTACTCAGAAATTCAAAGATACAATTACATGTATGCATACACGGGCATTTCAAAGACAGACCTGTCTGATGGCAATCCTCCAGCAAATGCAATGACCTCGGTCCTGACTCTTTCCCTTATTTTACAAAGACTGCTCCTGATTGGTTTAAACACCCCGTTGTCATGGTTACGGGGCTCCTCGGCCTTGGAGGTCACATACCAAAAGATAAGGTTTTATGGTTTTATGGTCCTTTGTTAGTTAATTTTCTCTTGAGCTGAGCATACTTGTTAAACGATTAAATGCTTGTTAA